>NC_051211.1:53401203-53563703 GCF_015220715.1 Pygocentrus nattereri
CTCATTTTATACCATTCATAAACGCTTTACAAGGATAGTCTTGTTGTAAAATAGTACCAAAACAAAGTAAAGATTTTTTTGTGTCTTTTGTCACAAAGCAGCTTTACAGAAAATTTGCCCCCCGAGCTTCTGATGAGCATCGCCAAGTGCTATAGGGACAAGAAAATCTCCTTAAAAGCAAGAGGAAGAAACCCTGAAAGGAACCAATACCACAACGTGGAACTGTCCTCCTCTGGGCGACACCAGAGAGTAAAACAGTAACGCAGCAAGAGCAATAAAAATAAAAGATAAGATTTTACAGTTAATATATAATATAGAAAATACAGAAAAAAGAAGCCATCCTGTCATTGGACAGGAAAATTAACCAGTGATAACTGATGACTTTTGTTAGTGGACTATCAGAGTAACAGTGAGAAACAGATCTATGAAAATCAGGCACTGTTACCAATTTGTATGATCGCAGTTGCAGTGTTACTGTTACAGTCAGTGTTACTGACGAGTCAGTGTTGCAATGTCACTGCTGCAGTCACAGTTACCAACGAATTAGTACTGCAGTGTTATTGTTACGGTCATTGTTACTGACTACCAAGAGTGTCATGGTGTTACTGTTACAGTCACAGTGACTGACTAGTAAGTGTTACAATGTTCCTATCAGTCATTATTACTGACTAGTAAGTGTTACAATGTTCCTATCAGTCATTATTACTGTCTAGTAAGTGTTACAGTTTTCCTATCAGTCATTATTACTGACTAGTAAGTGTTACGGTGTTCCTATTAGTCATTATTACTGACTAGTAAGTGTTACGGTGTTCCTATTAGTCATTATTACTGACTAGTAAGTGTTACAATGTTCCTATCAGTCATTATTACTGTCTAGTAAGTGTTACATTGTTCCTATTAATCATTATTACTGACTAGTAAGTGTTACAGTGTTCCTATTAGTCATTATTACTGACTAGTAAGTGTTACAGTGTTCCTATTAGTCATTATTACTGACTAGTAAGTGTTACAGTGTTCCTATTAATCATTATTACTGACTAGTAAGTGTTACAGTGTTCCTATTAATCATTATTACTGACTAGTAAGTGTTACAGTGTTCCTATTAGTCATTATTACTGACTAGTAAGTGTTACAGTGTTCCTATTAGTCATTATTACTGACTAGTAAGTGTTACAGTGTTCCTATTAGTCATTATTACTGACTAGTAAGTGTTACAGTGTTCCTATCAGTCATTATTACTGACTAGTAAGTGTTACAGTGTTCCTATTAGTCATTATTACTGACTAGTAAGTGTTACAGTGTTCCTATTAGTCATTATTACTGACTAGTAAGTGTTACAGTGTTCCTATTAGTCATTATTACTGACTAGTAAGTGTTACAGTGTTCCTATTAGTCATTATTACTGTCTAGTAAGTGTTACAGTGTTCCTATTAGTCATTATTACTGACTAGTAAGTGTTACAGTGTTCCTATTAGTCATTATTACTGACTAGTAAGTGTTACAGTGTTCCTATTAGTCATTATTACTGACTAGTAACTGTTACAGTGTTCCTATTAGTCATTATTACTGACTAGTAAGAGTTACAGTGTTCCTATTAGTCATTATTACTGACTAGTAAGTGTTACAGTGTTCCTATCAGTCATTAGTACTGACTAGTAAGTGTTACAGTGTTCCTATTAGTCATTATTACTGACTAGTAACTGTTACAGTGTTCCTATCAGTCATTATTACTGACTAGTAAGTGTTACAGTGTTCCTATTAGTCATTATTACTGACTAGTAACTGTTACAGTGTTCCTATTAGTCATTATTACTGACTAGTAAGAGTTACAGTGTTCCTATTAGTCATTATTACTGACTAGTAAGTGTTACAGTGTTCCTATTAGTCATTATTACTGACTAGTAAGTGTTACAGTGTTCCTATTAGTCATTATTACTGACTAGTAAGTGTTACAGTGTTCCTATTAGTCATTATTACTGACTAGTAAGTGTTACAGTGTTCCTATTAGTCATTATTACTGACTAGTAAGTGTTACAGTGTTCCTATCAGTCATTATTACTGACTAGTAAGTGTTACAGTGTTCCTATCAGTCATTATTACTGACTAGTAAGTGTTACAGTGTTCCTATTAGTCATTATTACTGACTAGTAAGTGTTACAGTGTTCCTATTAGTCATTATTACTGACTAGTAAGTGTTACAGTGTTCCTATTAGTCATTATTACTGACTAGTAAGTGTTACAGTGTTCCTATTAGTCATTATTACTGACTAGTAAGTGTTACAGTGTTCCTATTAGTCATTATTACTGTCTAGTAAGTGTTACAGTGTTCCTATTAGTCATTATTACTGACTAGTAAGTGTTACAGTGTTCCTATTAGTCATTATTACTGACTAGTAAGTGTTACAGTGTTCCTATTAGTCATTATTACTGACTAGTAAGTGTTACAGTGTTCCTATCAGTCATTATTACTGTCTAGTAAGTGTTACAGTGTTCCTATTAGTCATTATTACTGACTAGTAAGTGTTACAGTGTTCCTATTAGTCATTATTACTGACTAGTAAGTGTTACAGTGTTCCTATTAGTCATTATTACTGACTAGTAAGTGTTACAATGTTCCTATCAGTCATTATTACTGACTAGTAAGTGTTACAGTGTTCCTATTAGTCATTATTACTGACTAGTAACTGTTACAGTGTTCCTATTAGTCATTATTACTGACTAGTAAGAGTTACAGTGTTCCTATTAGTCATTATTACTGACTAGTAAGTGTTACAGTGTTCCTATCAGTCATTAGTACTGACTAGTAAGTGTTACAGTGTTCCTATCAGTCATTATTACTGACTAGTAACTGTTACAGTGTTCCTATCAGTCATTATTACTGACTAGTAAGTGTTACAGTGTTCCTATTAGTCATTATTACTGACTAGTAACTGTTACAGTGTTCCTATTAGTCATTATTACTGACTAGTAAGAGTTACAGTGTTCCTATTAGTCATTATTACTGACTAGTAAGTGTTACAGTGTTCCTATTAGTCATTATTACTGACTAGTAAGTGTTACAGTGTTCCTATCAGTCATTATTACTGACTAGTAAGTGTTACAGTGTTCCTATCAGTCATTATTACTGACTAGTAAGTGTTACAGTGTTCCTATTAGTCATTATTACTGACTAGTAAGTGTTACAGTGTTCCTATTAGTCATTATTACTGACTAGTAAGTGTTACAGTGTTCCTATTAGTCATTATTACTGACTAGTAAGTGTTACAGTGTTCCTATTAGTCATTATTACTGACTAGTAAGTGTTACAGTGTTCCTATTAGTCATTATTACTTTCTTGTAAGTGTTACAGTGTTCCTATTAGTCATTATTACTGACTAGTAAGTGTTACAGTGTTCCTATTAGTCATTATTACTGTCTAGTAAGTGTTACAGTGTTCCTATCAGTCATTATTACTGACTAGTAAGTGTTACAGTGTTCCTATTAGTCATTATTACTGACTAGTAAGTGTTACAGTGTTCCTATTAGTCATTATTACTGACTAGTAAGTGTTACAGTGTTCCTATTAGTCATTATTACTGACTAGTAAGTGTTACAGTGTTCCTATTAGTCATTATTACTGTCTAGTAAGTGTTACAGTGTTCCTATTAGTCATTATTACTGACTAGTAAGTGTTACAGTGTTCCTATTAGTCATTATTACTGACTAGTAAGTGTTACAGTGTTCCTATTAGTCATTATTACTGACTAGTAACTGTTACAGTGTTCCTATTAGTCATTATTACTGACTAGTAAGAGTTACAGTGTTCCTATTAGTCATTATTACTGACTAGTAAGTGTTACAGTGTTCCTATCAGTCATTAGTACTGACTAGTAAGTGTTACAGTGTTCCTATTAGTCATTATTACTGACTAGTAACTGTTACAGTGTTCCTATCAGTCATTATTACTGACTAGTAAGTGTTACAGTGTTCCTATTAGTCATTATTACTGACTAGTAACTGTTACAGTGTTCCTATTAGTCATTATTACTGACTAGTAAGAGTTACAGTGTTCCTATTAGTCATTATTACTGACTAGTAAGTGTTACAGTGTTCCTATTAGTCATTATTACTGACTAGTAAGTGTTACAGTGTTCCTATTAGTCATTATTACTGACTAGTAAGTGTTACAGTGTTCCTATTAGTCATTATTACTGACTAGTAAGTGTTACAGTGTTCCTATTAGTCATTATTACTGATTAGTAAGTGTTACAGTGTTCCTATCAGTCATTATTACTGACTAGTAAGTGTTACAGTGTTCCTATCAGTCATTATTACTGACTAGTAAGTGTTACAGTGTTCCTATTAGTCATTATTACTGACTAGTAAGTGTTACAGTGTTCCTATTAGTCATTATTACTGACTAGTAAGTGTTACAGTGTTCCTATTAGTCATTATTACTGACTAGTAAGTGTTACAGTGTTCCTATTAGTCATTATTACTGACTAGTAAGTGTTACAGTGTTCCTATTAGTCATTATTACTGTCTAGTAAGTGTTACAGTGTTCCTATTAGTCATTATTACTGACTAGTAAGTGTTACAGTGTTCCTATTAGTCATTATTACTGACTAGTAAGTGTTACAGTGTTCCTATTAGTCATTATTACTGACTAGTAAGTGTTACAGTGTTCCTATTAGTCATTATTACTGTCTAGTAAGTGTTACAGTGTTCCTATTAGTCATTATTACTGACTAGTAAGTGTTACAGTGTTCCTATTAGTCATTATTACTGACTAGTAAGTGTTACAGTGTTCCTATTAGTCATTATTACTGACTAGTAAGTGTTACAATGTTCCTATCAGTCATTATTACTGACTAGTAAGTGTTACAGTGTTCCTATTAGTCATTATTACTGACTAGTAACTGTTACAGTGTTCCTATTAGTCATTATTACTGACTAGTAAGAGTTACAGTGTTCCTATTAGTCATTATTACTGACTAGTAAGTGTTACAGTGTTCCTATCAGTCATTAGTACTGACTAGTAAGTGTTACAGTGTTCCTATCAGTCATTATTACTGACTAGTAACTGTTACAGTGTTCCTATCAGTCATTATTACTGACTAGTAAGTGTTACAGTGTTCCTATTAGTCATTATTACTGACTAGTAACTGTTACAGTGTTCCTATTAGTCATTATTACTGACTAGTAAGAGTTACAGTGTTCCTATTAGTCATTATTACTGACTAGTAAGTGTTACAGTGTTCCTATTAGTCATTATTACTGACTAGTAAGTGTTACAGTGTTCCTATCAGTCATTATTACTGACTAGTAAGTGTTACAGTGTTCCTATCAGTCATTATTACTGACTAGTAAGTGTTACAGTGTTCCTATTAGTCATTATTACTGACTAGTAAGTGTTACAGTGTTCCTATTAGTCATTATTACTGACTAGTAAGTGTTACAGTGTTCCTATTAGTCATTATTACTGACTAGTAAGTGTTACAGTGTTCCTATTAGTCATTATTACTGACTAGTAAGTGTTACAGTGTTCCTATTAGTCATTATTACTTTCTTGTAAGTGTTACAGTGTTCCTATTAGTCATTATTACTGACTAGTAAGTGTTACAGTGTTCCTATTATTCATTATTACTGACTAGTAAGTGTTACAGTGTTCCTATTAGTCATTATTACTGACTAGTAAGTGTTACAATGTTCCTATCAGTCATTATTACTGACTAGTAAGTGTTACAGTGTTCCTATTAGTCATTATTACTGACTAGTAACTGTTACAGTGTTCCTATTAGTCATTATTACTGACTAGTAAGAGTTACAGTGTTCCTATTAGTCATTATTACTGACTAGTAAGTGTTACAGTGTTCCTATCAGTCATTAGTACTGACTAGTAAGTGTTACAGTGTTCCTATTAGTCATTATTACTGACTAGTAACTGTTACAGTGTTCCTATCAGTCATTATTACTGACTAGTAAGTGTTACAGTGATCCTATTAGTCATTATTACTGACTAGTAACTGTTACAGTGTTCCTATTAGTCATTATTACTGACTAGTAAGAGTTACAGTGTTCCTATTAGTCATTATTACTGACTAGTAAGTGTTACAGTGTTCCTATTAGTCATTATTACTGACTAGTAAGTGTTACAGTGTTCCTATCAGTCATTATTACTGACTAGTAAGTGTTACAGTGTTCCTATCAGTCATTAGTACTGACTAGTAAGTGTTACAGTGTTCCTATTAGTCATTATTACTGACTAGTAAGTGTTACAGTGTTCCTATTAGTCATTATTACTGTCTAGTAAGTGTTACAGTGTTCCTATTAGTCATTATTACTGACTAGTAACTGTTACAGTCTTCCTATCAGTCATTAGTACTGACTAGTAAGTGTTACAGTGTTCCTATTAGTCATTATTACTGACTAGTAAGTGTTACAGTGTTCCTATTAGTCATTATTACTGTCTAGTAAGTGTTACAGTGTTCCTATTAGTCATTATTACTGACTAGTAAGAGTTACAGTGTTCCTATCAGTCATTATTACTGACTAGTAAGTGTTACAGTGTTCCTTTTAGTCATTATTACTGACTAGTAAGTGTTACAGTGTTCCTATTAGTCATTATTACTGACTAGTAAGTGTTACAGTGTTCCTATTAGTCATTATTACAGACTAGTAAGTGTTACAGTGTTCCTATTAGTCATTATTACTGACTAGTAAGTGTTACAGTGTTCCTATTAGTCATTATTACTGACTAGTAAGTGTTACAGTGTTCCTATCAGTCATTATTACTGTCTAGTAAGTGTTACAGTGTTCCTATTAGTCATTATTACTGACTAGTTAGCGTGTCGCAGTGTTGCTGTTACAGTCAGTTTTTTCTGAGTAGTAAGAATGTTGCAGTGTTACTGCTAAGTCACTGTTGCTAATGAGTAAGAGCATTTCAGTATTACTATCACTTTTTTTTTTGTCATTTTTACTGACTTGTAAGAATTTTGCCGTCTTACCATTGCAGTCACTGTTCCTGAGTAGTAACAGTGTTTTTTATTGTATTTTATTTTTTTCACTGTTACTGTCCAACATCAGTGCCTGACCTCACGAATGCTCCTTTGACTGAATGGGCACAAATTTCCACAGACACACTCCAAAATCCTGTGGAAAGCTTCCCAGAAGAGTATAGGTTGTATAGTCATAAAGCCCATGTTTTTGGAATGGAACGTCCAACAAGCTCATACAGGTGTGATGGTCAGGTGTCTACATACTTTTGGCCATATAATTATGTAAAGAAGTTCTGATCTGATTGGCTGCCCTGCACTGCGCCTTATTCAGTAATGCAGCTCAGGCTAAAACACTCTTTATAACTTCAGGGTGAGTGGGCGGGGCTTAACTGCTGAAGGCTGAAAAGGCAGATAAATGACGTCTCTAAACAAACTCAAACAGGCTGTTTTGGCAGCTTAGTTTCCATGTACAGAAACTGATTTCGGTAAACAGATGTCTGTCGCCCCCTGGTGGTCTTAAAATCAAATGACAACATGCAAACTCTGCCCAGCTTGTCAGGGTATTTTCATCAGTGCCATTTGATTCATTAAGAAAGTCAGATCTACACGTGTTTAGAAGACAAACACATTTGTCAACACCACAACCAGTTAAAGGGGAATTCCACCGCTTTTTCAAAATACCTGTAAAATTAAATTGTCATTCAGAGCGGGTTTGGTTGATTGTACAAGACTCTGATGTCTACCAATGAACCTACACGAGTCTACCTGTATAAAACAGTGTCTCAGACATCAGGCGAGATTCCACATGGCACCGCTCTTAACCTCTGAATTATGCAGAAATATTCAGCTGCCGGATACTTTGACTCCTCGGTGCCTGTGTGCACTCAGATGACTGAGAGGATTACACAGAGGACGACGTTTAACCTTCACGTATTACAGTAAAATACAGTCAAATCACCTCATCTTAGGAGCTGTATCGCACAGTATTGTGGGAGATATCAGAAAATTAGTTAAAAAGCTTAATTAATGAATTGATTGGTTGACTGATTTCTACATGGATTATTATTATTATTATTATTATTATTATTATTCATGTAATGTAAATTGCTACTAGTTGCATGACTTCCACAGTAATCTACTGTAAATGTAAGTAATTAAAAGTAATTTATAATTTATATATATGCATATATATATATATATATATATATATATATATATATATATATATATATATATATGTGGGTGTGTGTGATTATTACTGTATATACTGTATATATCAACACAATCATTGTTAAAAAGAAAGTGTCTTGTTTTTTTAGAAGGGCTTTGATTTTGACAGAATTCGCAGCTCATTTAACGGAGCTAACAGGTTTTTGGGGGTGTGCGGTGTCACGTGACAAACCGTAGGCTCTAAAGTTCGGGCTCGGTTGCACAAAACGCGCAAAAGTCATCAGAGGCTCCAAAAACCCAGAAGCACTGAAACAGCTAGAGAGAGCGAGCGAGAGAGCGAGAGAGAGAGAGAGAGAGAGAGAGAGAGAGACAGACAGACCATGGACAAGGCTTTCAGCAAGATGAATGGAGACGGTGCAGTCCAGGTGTGTATCAAACCCATGTCAGTTATGAATGTATATCAGTGCATTTCTGTTATGGGGGATGTGTTTAATGCTATAACAGCTGTTCTCACAGTAGGTAAACCTACATGGGCACTCCGTCTGTTTGTGTGGTCAGTCTGTGTTTGGTCTATTGTAGCTGCTCTGGGCTGAGTGAACTGTTCAGTAGAGTCAGCAGAATATTTGCTGCTGAAAAGCATCAAAATAAAGACGGTTGACTGGCAGCCTGATCTCATAGATCACCTGATGCTGCTCTGTTTCTTTGCATTAATGTATTTGTGATACTAGATGCTGCTGAGGTCATTTGGATGGATACATAAGAAATATCTCCAAGTACAGCTTCAGAAACAGAGGCTGCAGTTCTATAATCAGAAAATCCTCTTATTTGCTTAAGAGGGTTGTTTTAGGGATTATGTCCAAAGTCAGGGGGCAGAGGCCAGGTGTCATGCCCACTTAGATATTTCTGAAGCCTGGGAAAAGTCCTAGGAATGCGAAGGTGATGATAGTCATGAGTTTGTAAAGCCGCCTGCCTGTACCGATATCAAAGGGGAACTCCATCATTTTTTTTTTGCGCATAATTAAACGGTTAACAAGTCAACAGAGGCGTCCAGAGCGGTTTGGCGTGAAAAGTTCTGCTCTGGAGAAACTTGGAGTAAGAATTGGTCACAGTGGTTTTGATGGGAACCAGACGTCCACCTCTAAAAGCTCCCCACAGAAAGTTACTCCATGAAATGCTTATGAACACGCTGTCTGATGCCTGAGACGTTCTGAAATGTATTTTAATAAATTTATTTTAATATGTTCATAGTGAAAGGGTGAATGAAATGTGTCCCAGTGCAAAATAGTCCACAGAGGAAAACTTGTTGATGGTTATTTTACTTCATAAAGACATTGTGACCCCTGTTTCCTATCACCACCACTGTAAAGACTGTAAAGACACTGTACTAACTTCTATAAGTAAGTTAAAGGGGAAGTCCACCCACATTTTCTGCGTAATTCAGTCGCTGAGATGCTGAATAAGAACCATTAGGATTAAAACCTGATCATTTTGCTTTCTAATGGGAATTGGCTTAGTGCTTAGAGACCACTAATTACCTGTACACTCTCAGAAATAAAGGTACTAAACTGTCACTGGGGTGGTCCCCTCCAGGCTCCATCTCAGTGCCTTTAGTCAGGGAACATAACTGAACCATAATCCACTGGAATGATCTGTTCTAAGCTGGACTGACTCCACACACCCTGCCTCGCCTCGCCTCCAGGCTTTTATTCTACTGCTCTGTTTTAAATCATTCGGTTATGAAAAGGAACAAATACCAACTTTTCACCTGGAGGAACTGATTTAAGGTTCACAATCAGACCTTAAAGCCACTGTAGAACCTTTGAGGGAACATTTAGACTGTTTGTACCTTGATGAATGAAAAATGTTCCTGGACAGAACCTTTTCTAACAGTGTAGAACACCTTTAGAGCCCATTTTGAACCATTAGAGTCTTTACACTGTGGTATTATCCATCAGGAAAACACAGAACACCAGTACTAACTACTGGACATGGCCAGGAACCAGCAGAAACTTTTCAGCAGGAAACAAACTCGTTCAGAGTGGTTTGGTGTGAAATGCTCCAGTCTAGAGAAACATACCGGCTCTGATTTCTCTGTAGTGGTGGTGATGGGAACCAGGGGTCTCTACAACGCAAATACAGCTGCAAAAGTTCAGACGAAATAGAGTTAATACATCCTCTACATAAATGGGGCAGTTTTTTCTGCTCAGCTTCCATTATTTTTGCTGAGTTTAACATACTGGATATTAAATGTGCCATAACTTTTGCACAAGCCACATTTTATGTTTTATTATTTTTCCCAATATTTTAGGTTCAGCAAATAAACAGTGATTGTGCATTAAAATGTGTATAAGT
Source organism: Pygocentrus nattereri (assembly GCF_015220715.1). Taxonomy (NCBI): domain Eukaryota; kingdom Metazoa; phylum Chordata; class Actinopteri; order Characiformes; family Serrasalmidae; genus Pygocentrus; species Pygocentrus nattereri. The sequence goes on from NC_051211.1 coordinate 53,411,703, forward strand.
GTGTCTCTGTAAAAGATGCTTTCACTTATTTTCACTTGGAAAGTCAACAAGACACGGATTTGACCCGGGCAGCTCAAACTTCCTCATAGCCACTTAACTTAACACCTAAAGCCACCAGTGAACCGACTCCTATCGTCTGAGTTTGGTAATGATGACGCGAACTAGTGATAAATCTGAAAACATAAGTGAAGAGAGCGAAAGAGAGAGAGAGCGAAAGAGAGAGAGAGCGAAAGAGAGAGAGAGAGAGCAAGAGAGAGTGAGCGAAAGAGAGCGAGAGAGAGAGAGCAAGAGAGAGAGAGCGAGAGAGAGAGAGAGCAAGAGAGAGAGAGAGCGAGAGAGAGAGCAAGAGAGAGAGAGAGAGAGAGCGCTAGAGAGAGAGAGAGAGAGAGAGAGAGAGAGAGAGCGCAAGAGAGAGAGAGAGAGAGAGAGCGCGAAAGAGATAGAGAGCGCGCGAGAGAGAGAGCATGAAAGAGAGAGAGAGCGCGTGAAAGAGAGAGAGAGAGGGAGCGCAAAAGAGAGAAAGAGAGAGAGAGCGAGAGAGAGAGCAAGAGCGCGCGCGAGAGAGAGAGAGAGCGCGAGAGAGCGCGAGAGAGAGAGCATGAAAGAGAGAGAGAGAGAGCGCGCGAAAGAGAGAGAGAGAGGGAGCGCAAAAGAGAGAGCGCAAAAGAGAGAGAGAGAGAGAGCGCGAAAGAGAGAGAGAGAGCGCGAAAGAGAGAGAGAGCGCGAAAGAGAGAGAGCGCGAAAGAGAGAGAGAGCGCGAAAGAGAGAGAGAGCGCGAGAGAGAGAGCGCAAGAGAGAGAGCGAGCGAAAGAGAGAGAGCGAGAGCACGAAAGAGCGAAAGAGAGAGAGCGAAAGAGAGAGAGCGAGAGCAAGAGAGAGAGAGCGAAAGAGAGAGAGAGAGAGCGCGAGAGAGAGAGCGCGAGAGAGAGAGCAAGAGCGAGCGCGAGAGAGAGAGAGAGCGCGAGAGAGAGAGAGAGAGAGCGCGAAAGAGAGAGAGGGAGCGCAAAAGAGAGAGCGCAAAAGAGAGAGAGAGAGCGCGAAAGAGAGAGAGAGCATGAAAGAGAGAGAGAGAGAGCGAGCACGCGAAAGAGAGAGAAAGAGCGCGAAAGAGAGAGAGAGCGCACGAAAGAGAGAGAGAGCGCGAAAGAGAGAGAGAGAGAGCGCGAAAGAGAGAGAGAGAGAGCGCGAAAGAGAGAGAGAGCGCGCGAGAGACAGAGCATGAAAGAGAGAGAGAGAGGGAGCGCAAAAGAGAGAGCGCAAGAGAGAGAGAGTGCGAAAGAGAGAGAGCGCGAAAGAGAGAGAGAGCGCGCGAGAGACAGAGCATGAAAGAGAGAGAGAGAGAGAGCGCGCGAAAGAGAGAGAGGGAGCGCAAAAGAGAGAGCGCAAGAGAGAGAGAGCGCGAAAGAGACCGAGCGAAAGAGAGAGAGCAAGAGCGTGCGCGCGCGCGCGAGAGAGAGCGAGCGAAAGAGAGAGAGCGAGAGCGAAAGAGAGAGAGCGAGAGCGCGAAAGAGAGAGAGCGAAAGAGAGAGAGCGAGAGCGCGAAAGAGCGAAAGAGAGAGAGCGAAAGAGAGAGAGCGAAAGCAAGAGAGAGAGAGCGAAAGAGAGAGAGAGAGAGAGCGCGCGAGAGAGAGCAAGAGCGCGGGCGAGAGAGAGAGAGAGCACGAAAGAGAGAGAGAGAGAGAGCGCGAAAGAGAGAGAGAGAGAGAGGGAGCGCAAAAGAGAGAGCGCAAAAGAGAGAGAGAGAGAGAAAGAGAGAGAGAGCATGAAAGAGAGAGAGAGAGAGCGCGCGAAAGAGAGAGAGAGCGCGCGAAAGAGAGAGAGCGCGCGAAAGAGAGAGAGAGCGCGCGAAAGAGAGAGAGAGAAAGAGAGAGAGAGAGCATGAAAGAGAGAGAGAGAGAGCGCGCGAAAGAGAGAGAGAGCGCGCGAAAGAGAGAGAGAGAGGGAGCGCAAAAGAGAGCGCGAGAGAGAGAGGGAGCGCAAAAGAGAGCGCGAAAGAGAGAGAGCGCGAAAGAGAGAGAGAGCGCGCGAAAGAGAGAGAGAGCGCGCGAGAGAGAGAGCATGAAAGAGAGAGAGAGCGCGCGCGCGAAAGAGAGAGAGAGGGAGCGCAAGAGAGAGAGAGCGCGAAAGAGAGAGCGCGAAAGAGAGAGAGAGAGCAAAAGAGAGAGCGCGAAAGAGAGAGAGCGCAAAAGAGAGAGAGCAAGAGAGAGAGAGAGCGCGCGAAAGAGAGAGAGAGCGCGCAAGAGAGAGAGAGAGAGAGCGCAAGAGAGAGAGAGAGCGCGAGAGAGAGAGAGAGAGAGCGCGCGAAAGAGAGAGAGAGAGAGAGAGCGCGCGAAAGAGAGAGAGAGGGAGCGCAAAAGAGAGCGCGAGAGAGAGAGGGAGCGCAAAAGAGAGCGCGAAAGAGAGAGAGCGCGCGAAAGAGAGAGAGCGCGCGAGAGAGAGAGCATGAAAGAGAGAGAGAGAGCGCGCGCGCGAAAGAGAGAGAGAGGGAGCGCAAGAGAGAGAGAGCGCGAAAGAGAGAGCGCGAAAGAGAGAGAGAGAGCAAAAGAGAGAGCGCGAAAGAGAGAGAGCGCAAAAGAGAGAGAGCAAGAGAGAGAGAGAGCGCGCGAAAGAGAGAGAGAGCGCGCAAGAGAGAGAGAGAGAGAGAGCGCAAGAGAGAGAGAGAGTGCGCGAGAGAGAGAGAGAGCGCGCGCGCGCGCGAGAGAGAGAGCGACAGTGCGAGAGAGAGAAAGAGCGCAAAAGTGAGAGAGAGAGAGAGAGAGCGCGCGAGAGAGAGAGCGCGCGCGAGAGAGAGAGAGCGCGCGAGAGAGAGAGAGCGCGAAAGAGAGAGAGAGAGCGCGAAAGAGAGAGAGAGCGCGCGAGAGAGAGCATGAAAGAGAGAGAGCGCGCGAAAGAGAGAGAGAGAGAGCGCGTGAAAGAGAGAGAGAGAGGGAGCGCAAAAGAGAGCGCGCGAGAGAGAGGGAGCGCAAAAGAGAGCGCGAAAGAGAGAGAGCGCGAAAGAGAGAGAGAGAGCGAGAGAGAGAGCAAGAGAGAGAGCAAGAGCGAGAGAGAGAGCGCGCGAAAGAGAGAGAGAGCGCGAAAGAGAGAGAGAGCGCGCGAAAGAGAGAGAGAGCGCGCGAGAGAGAGAGCATGAAAGAGAGAGAAAGAGCGTGCGCGCGCGAAAGAGAGAGAGAGGGAGCGCAAGAGAGAGAGAGCGCGAAAGAGAGAGAGAGCGCGAGAGAGAGAGCGCGAGAGAGAGAGCAAGAGCGCGAGAGAGAGAGCGCGAAAGAGAGAGAGAGAGCAAAAGAGAGAGCGCGAAAGAGAGAGAGAGCGCAAAAGAGAGAGCGCGAAAGAGAGAGAGAGCGCAAAAGAGAGAGAGCAAGAGAGAGAGAGAGCGCGCGAAAGAGAGAGAGAGCGAAAGAGAGAGAGAGCGCGCAAGAGAGAGAGCAAGAGAGAGAGAGAGCGCGCGAGAGAGAGAGAGCGCGCGCGCGAGAGAGAGAGAGCGCGCGCGAGAGAGAGAGCGCGCGCGCGAGAGAGAGAGAGCGCGCGAGAGAGAGAGAGCGAAAGAGAGAGAGAGAGCGCGAAAGAGAGAGAGAGAGAGCGCGAAAGAGAGAGAGAGCGACAGAGTGCGAGAGAGAGAAAGAGCGCAAAAGTGAGAGAGAGAGGGCGCACACGAGAGAGAGCGAGAGCGGGAAAGAGAGAGCGCGAAAGAGAGAGAGAGAGCGCGCGAAAGAGAGACAGAGAGAGCGCAAAAGAGAGAGAGAGGGCGCGAAAGAGAGAGAGAGAGCGCAAAAGAGAGAGAGAGAGGGCGCGAAAGAGAGAGCGCGAAAGAGAGAGAGAGAGCGAGAGAGAGAGAGGGAGAGAGAGAGCGCGAGAGAGAGAGAGAGGGAGAGAGAGCGAGAGAGAGAGAGCGCGCGAGAGAGAGAGCGAGCGAGCGAGAGAGAGCGAGAGCGAGAGAGCGAAAGAGAGAGAGAGAGCACGAGAGAGAGAGAGAGCGCGAAAGAGAGAGAGAGAGAGAGCGAAAGAAAGAGCGCGAAAGAGAGAGAGAGAGAGCGACAAAGAGAGAGAGAGAGAAAAAAAAAGAGAGAGAGCGAAAAAGAGAGAGAGCGCGAGAGAGAGCGACAGAGAGAGAGAGAGAGAGAGCGCGACAGACAGAGAGAGAGAGAGAGAGAGAGAGAGAGAGAGAGAGAGAGAGCGCGCGCGAAAGAGAGAGAAAGAAAGAGCGAAAGAGCGAGAGAACGAGGTTCACTTTGCACATGAATCTCATGTGGACACATCAATCCTAACAAAACATTACATAATACTCCCAACACAGGAGTTACTGGTGGTCAGATATGGATATATGATCACTGATGATGGTGAGAGTGACATCATCTGTGCCTCCGACTGGTAGGACTGTGGATCTGAATGGGAAATGAATGATTTCTTCTCTCTTTCTGCAGGAATCCATGTACCTGGAGGAGAAGATCTACAAATCTGGCGTTCTGTCCTGCATCTTCTCCCTGAAGGAGGAGGTGGGAGCTTTGGCCAAGGCCTTGAAGCTTTTTGAGGTACATACATCAAGCTCACACACAAATGGTGGCGTGCAAAAGTTTTTGTTCTTGGTGTTCTACGTGGAAATAAGTAAACACGCCCTCTACAGAGAACAGGCTTCTGTGCATTTTAATGTTGCTATTTATTTATCCAGTTTGACATATTAGGATAAAAGGTTAAACATAAATGTTCTAGAGAAACAGAGTTGTTCACAGTGGTGGTGATAGGAACCAGACGTCTGAAGGGTTTAGTGTCGGCAGTGTGTGATTGCTGAGACATTGTTTTGCGATAGTTTTGAGAAGGTTTTGGTATAAAACACACACCCGTGTGTGACAGATGGGCATACGCAGGGTGTATCTACACGAGTCTTCTGAGTTTTATATGTAACCCTGATGATAAAATTGTGTTAAATCTGAAACAAACCACTTCAATTTGGATCCCATTTTGCATTACAACACCCTGCATATGCCCATCTGTCATGCACGGGTGTATGTTTTATACCAAAACCTTCTCAAAGCTTTCGTAAAAGAGCTTCTCCGCAATCACACACTGCAGACACTAAACCCTTCAGACGTCTGGTTCCTATCATTTACAGCATTTGGCTGATGCTCTTATCCAGAGCGACTTACAATTTGATTATTTTTACACAGGTAGGCTTAGTTAGGAGTCTTGCCCAAGGACTCTTATTGGTATAGTGTAGGGTATTTGCCAAGGTGGGAGTTGAACCCCAGCCTACAGTGTAGAAGGCAGAGGTGTTACCCACTACACTATCCCAACCACCCTATACCAATACCACTATCACCGCCACTGTGAGCAGCTCTGACTCTTTAAGTTTCTCTAGAACAGAGCGTTTCACACCAAACCGCCCTGAACGACTCTGTTTACATCTCAACCATTTAATTCTGCAGACGTTTTTAATAATTGGTGAGATTCCTGTTTAAGTTGGAGACAAGCCAGCAGGTCATGACTAAGGCTTTTAGTGAAGATCAAACCAGAGCCTGTTTGGTGACCCGACAGATGACATGCCTTGCACAAGTTATACCTGGTGCTGAAGTGACCTCGCACGTCTGCTTTGAGCTCACAGATTCCACTAGATTGGCAGGTCTGCACTCATAGTTTCATCAGGCACTTTGTGTTATGTCATATGACATCCACCTCATGTCATTATGCCTATGTGACTGACTATTTTAGCTTCTTTAAGGGTTCTTTAGTGAAGAAAATTGTTCTACATACAACCATGAACACTCACAGAACCCTTTCCATGATTAAAGGGTTCCTTGGATGGTGAACGTTTCTTCAGATTGATGGAAAGTGTGCTTTAGGTTCTATATAAAATCCTTCAGAAAAGGGTTCTATATAGCACCAAAAAGGGATCTTCTATAGTTATGATACCGGGCCTGTAACAATAGAAGAACCCTTTCTGGTGCCCTATAGAATTATTTTTAAAAAGCTTCTATGTAGATTAATAATTCGTTCAGTTAAATCAGGTGTGCTTCCATGAAGTGGTTGGATAGCGTAGTGGGTGACACCTCTGCCTTCTACGCTATAGACTGGGGTTCAGTCCCCAACTGGGCAAACACCCTACACTATACCAATAAGAGTCCTTGGGCAAGACTCCTAACACCACCTTCGCCTTCGTGTCGTCTGGAAAAGAGTCTGCCAAATGCCGTAAATGTAAGAAACCTGTGGTGGCCAATGAACCAAAAGAAACAGCTCAAAATAACAGAAAAATTCTGGTTCCATTGACTTACATTAAATGTTAAGTAGGTATTTTCTTTCTCCTGTGAGGTTACCATTTTGGAGATACGAGGTTTCGTTGCGCCAAGAGCTTCGTACTATAAAGTGTACGGCCAAAAACACACTTAATACCACTATAAATGGTTTTAAACAATGTACTTGGATGCCCAAGATTGTTAGACAGTGCTGTATATCATTTATCATTCCTACACTGAATCATCTGTAGTCTCAAATCTCGGGCTAGTGCGCACATCACTCTACACCGTTATGTCTATGAGCTGCTTGGTTGACTTGGGTGACGAAGGGGAATCAGCTGGCCAGGTACAGTTCGATCCTTATGTCAAACACTGAAAACAATCGATCGGCCGTGAACCCTGATGGTGCATGTGTTTGATGTTTGAGACTCTTGCTTGTGTAAATCGGGTTGGTCTTTGATCTGGAAATTTAGACAGAATTAAGTTAGCCATGACCCTTGGCCTGTTCAAACACAGCCTCTGTGTGTCTCTCGGTCACCGTCTCAAACAATGATGAAATTCTCAGCTCTACAAGCCTCCCTCCCACTCAGTCAGAAGTTCATGTCTTGTTCTGAGACATTATTGACTTTGACGACTACGTGCAGCACGATATCAAAGCAAAGGCTTCAAAGGTTTCAGACGTACACATTTGCTTCCTCTTAAGGTGGTCACGCTATCGTCCTAATGACGCGGTCGGACTGCGGGGGTCATGGGTAGTAACGATGGCCGAGAATTACTTTACATGCCAAGTCAGCGTCCCCTGTGGTTTGGTGGTAAACATTAAAAGATTGGTCCAGACCTATGAGCTCCCATGCAATGTGTTCCACCCCCTGCTACACCCCCTCCACCACCCCTAAAACACCCCATATACACTTGACTCCACCCCTCAGCACGCTACTCGGTTCCATCTGCTGACACCCCTTCACGCACGTCCTAAAAGCTGTTTTACACACTAATTGCTGCCTAAGGCTCAGTTCTTCATCAGCGTTAATCTGCATCTCGGAAAGAGGAAGGATTCCAAACGGTTCTTGGCTTGGACTTCTTCTGGTTCTTGGAAAAACTTGTACAAATACATAAATGACCTGTACAAATGTTGTTTTCTTCAGGGAAAGATGAGAAAGGAAAGCTTTTACCTTTATCTTCAACTTATTTGATGTTGGTGTAATGTTTTATCACGTTACATCACTTCCCACATACATATACAGTAAAGAAAGATGATTTCAAAGATTCAGAATTTCATTTCCGAAAAACGAGACACTGTGGAATTCAGGACATTCTGTTTCAACCATTTTAAATGAAGGAAAACCGCACAAACACCGGGTTTGATGGTTCGCCCTGTAAACTGTATTGTTTCTTGTAAAAGTCCATTCCAAATTGCTGCATCATCGTTGGGCAAAGAGCATGTTTATTAATGCGTTGCATCACCTTTTCTTCTGACAGCGCTTATTTACGTTTGGAGACTGAAAACACTCCAGTTCGGAATCTGAATTTTTGCCATTGTTCTGTTAAAGTCTTAGTATTGCAATTGTACAAGTCCTTTGTTGTCATATTTTGATCCAGAGAAAATAAGTTTTCAATGGGAGTCCGTTCTGGACTGCAGGCAGGCCAGTCCAGCGCCCACAGTCTCTGATTATGCAGCAATGCTGTTGTAACTACACCCCCCCACCTTGACAGACCCTGACTTTGGAGTTTGGAGAAAGGTGGTGCTTCCTGTCAATGATTTTCAAAGTATTCCCGAACCCGTGTGGTGATATCCACACAGAAGCATGCCGGTCAGTGGGTCGAAGATCTTGGGCATTCATTTGTGTTTTTCGGCCTTGTCCTTTATACACACAGGTTACTCAGATTACCTGCATCTGTTGATGTTATTATGCACTGTAGAGGGTAAAATCCTTGCCGTCCCAGGGTGAGGAACATTAATACTAAACTGCTGAATTATTTGCTGATGCGTTTCTGGTGAAGTGGAGAGCTTTGACCCATCCTCACTCATGAAGCACTCGGTCTGTCCTGGAGACTCATGTTATACCCTAGCATGATTGTTTTAACTGTTTTTAGATGATTTCACAATGTTAGTTTTAAATCGGCCAGTGTTTTTAGAACATGCTGCAGGCATCAGAATTAATAACAGCACATAAACAGAAGCAGCGTTCAGAATTTGCTAGTGTTAGTAAGTTATCTCACAAACATTTGCTAGAGAGGCAAGTATGAGCTCTAGGAGTTTGTTAGTTGATGTAGAATATCTGAGTGTTTGTTTCAAAATACGTCTGTCATACACTCAATTTATCAGCTCCACTTACTGTAGAGCTGCACTCTGTAGTTTTACAGTTACAGACTGTAGTCCATCTGTTTCTCTGATACTCTGTTACCCTGTTCTTCACTGGTCAGGACCCCCATGGACCCTCACAGAGCAGGTACTATTTGAGTGGTGGGTCATTCTCAGCACTGACGTGGTGGTGGTGTGTTAGTGTGTGTTGTGCTGGTCTGAGTGGATCAGACACAGCAGTGCTGCTGGAGTTTTTAAACAGCTCCGTGTCGCTGCTGGACTGAGAATAGTCCACCAACCAAAAACATCCAGCCAACAGCGTCCTGTGACCACTGATGAAGGACCAGAGGATGACCAGCACAAACTGTGCAGCAGCAGATGAGCTGTCGTCTCTGACTTTACATCTACAAGGTGGACCAAAAGAACGAAAGAAAAGATTTAAAACGATAGCTTGGCAATATTAAAATAAATAAAAAATAGAATAATAAAAGGAAAATGATAACTAGATTACTATAAAATGTTCATTTAATGTTTTATTATTAAAATATTCTCAAAATCACACCCTATCTGGTCAGTTTGACCACCTTTATGCATTCTAAAGTTAAAGACCCTCACATGGAAAGGCTCCTTAGGGGGCCAGAGGGGTTCTTCTGTAGCGTGCCTTCTGGCGCCTTCATTTTTAAGAGTACAGAGGCCTTTTCTACAAAATGACTAAGAAAAGTGACACTAAAAAGACAAATCTAGCAACAGCAACAGTAAAGCTCCTGGACAAAGTCCGTGTTTGTTGTCATGAATAGTAAGAAGAGTACAAGGTACATGAGCCCGTCGGTGGAGCCGATATAGGCTTTATTTTCTCATTACGTGCAGTTTTGGTGGACGTCTTTTCAGTGCTGGCCGCAGACCACATGGTGGTTTCTTTTAATGCAGAACATTTACCAAAGGAATTTGTTGGCTTTAATGAACAGTTAATGCAGAATGTTGATGCCTGCACTGTTGGGACCATTCCTGAGTTGTTGTGTGAGATCAGAAGAAAGCAGCATCCATGTGGACCCAACTGTTTCCAGATGGAGAGAGAGAGGAAGTTGGAGTGCGAGGAGAAGCACAGACAGAGAGGAAAACAGTCATGCAGGCCGTTCCTCCTCCTCTATCAGCCTATAGTACAAAGGATCGGTCACCCTCCCCTTTTAAATAGTTTGTAAACAAAAAACACATTGTTGCTTTAATGAAAAGCTACACGTCCCTGTAGGTCTGCGGTGGACACAACCCACATTCTGCCCACAGCTGGACACGATTACACAAACAAATACATGCTGTTTGCTTAGTTTCAGAAAATGCAAGTAGCTTCATATTCTCTGTGTAGAAGTGCATAGATACACACACACACACACACACAGAGACACACACACACACACACACACACACACACACATCTACACAGACACACAAACACATACAAACACACACACAGACACATCTACACAGACACACAAACACATACACACACACAGACACATCTACACAGACACATCTACACAGACACACATACACACACAAACACACACACACACACACAGACACATCTACACAGACACACATACACACACAAACACACACACACACACAGACACATCTACACAGACACACATACACACACAAACACACACACACAGACACATCTACACAGACACACATACACACACAAACACACACACACAGACACATCTACACAGACACATCTACACAGACACACAGACACACATACACAGACACACATACACACACAAACACACACACACACACACAGACACATCTACACAGACACATCTACACAGACACATCTACACAGACACACACACACACTCACACACACACACAGACACATCTACACACACACACAGACACATCTACACAAACACACAAACACATACACACACACACACACAGACACATCTACACAGACACACAAACGCACACACATATGCACACACAAACACAGTTTGTGGTTCAGTAAATTATGTTAGTACCCCTACCCCTAGTGGTCGAAAAGGGCAATACATGCTATATATTATGAAGCAAGGGTATCCCATCAGTGCTGAACACTACAGTAGAGTCCTGGTCTGGAACATTGAGGGGAGAAGCTGTCCTGTATAAATAAATAATCTGATTAAACATGGATAAATCGAAGCTGTTGGGTTTAAGTCTCACAAAACAGAATTAACTGTTTGATTTTCTAAGTTAAAATAAGTTAACACAACCTGTAATCTAAGAGTTTGATATATTAAAAAAAAAAAAGCTTATGATATAAAACATGGCATAACTTTTGCACAGGACACCTTTCATGTTGCATTTGTTTTTCTATTTTTCTACGATTGATGTCGACCCATTAAAAAGCCAAAACACATTACAAAATGTTTTATTTCAGCGGGGTATCTATCCACACACACACACACACACACACACACACACATACAAATGCACAAACACACACACACACGTTCCACTTGTATTATTAAACCTACACACACACACACACACACACACACACACATATATACAAATGCACAAACAAACACACACACGCTCCACTTGTATTATTAAACCTACACACACACACACACACATATTCCTTCATTAAATCAAATCAAATGCTATGGCTTTAGTACAGCAAGACACAAGGAACCAAATCTGTGTTCATACTTGTATTATTAAACCTACACATTCATAACTTTACTGACAAACAAGAAACAATTGTTTTTTTTTTTTTTTCCTGTATTCATTCTAATAATACGGAGTGTTTTGATTGAACAGTTTTAATGACTGCCTAAGACCTTTTCCAGTACTGCGTGTGAATAAATGTCAGATCAGTTCTGAGATTTAATTAATATTTTGCTATATTTCTTTGCTTTCTTACATTTTCTTCATTAGCTTTATTCTGTTGTTGCAGCTCTTTGATCCACATTGGCTGTTTTATAAAACGTACTTGACTGCATCTATTAACTTCAATAATAATGCGATTGGCAGGAAAAAGGGATCAACCTGACACACATCGAGTCGCGCCCGTCGCGCACGAACAAGCAGGAGTACGAGTTCTTCATCAGCGTGGACACGGCCTGCTCCAGGGCCCTGGACGACGTCATTAACAGCCTGCGCACCCAAATCACCGGCCAGGTGCACGAGCTGTCTCGCAACAAGAAGAAAGACACAGGTGAGCGAGAGAGAGAATGATTTACAGGCGTAGGCAAAAGTTTGGGCACCCCCAAGTCAAATCGGTTCTGTTGAAGTGTGAATAAGTGAACACGTCCTCTACGGATTTAACTGCGCAATTACTGTTTATTGACTGAATTTAACGTATTGGGGGGAAAATAAAGCATAAAATGTAGCCTGTGCAAAAGTCATGGCACATTTTCTGTTTAATATGATTTTTTTTTCCCTATACGTCTTCATTCTTTCCAGGAAATTCACCAGACACAGAAATTGTGCACTAAAATTAGCAGGAAATGAAATTTTTAAGTTGTACGGAATGTGTTTTTTTTTTTTTTTTCCCCACAATAAAATGTGTCACGTGTAAGATATTTCAGCTCTTCAGGATATTTATATTTGGTATTATGTCTGTTAAGCATTATTTTCATTTACTGTTAATTAACGCCGGTAAAGTCAAAGTCTAAATCTGAATTTAAAAGAGAAAAAAGAGCGAGAGAGAGAGAAAAAGAGAAAGAACTGCTTTGAAAAGAAAATAAGAAACATTTCTACCAATGAAGGAAACCTAATATGAGCTAATTAGAGATCGTGCCAACCGATCTCCACTAACTCCCATTCGCCGTCAGTCACGTTCCCTTTTTCGGGTGAAGTATTCTTTGTCCGAGACTTGAAAGGGGCCACTTGAGTGCTGGAGAATAAGAGAGTCCACACAAGAGAGCGAGACAAAGAGGGGAACAGAACGCCCGTTTATGTCCACAGCATGTTATAGCCCTCCGACGACTGGATGGATCTCGCTGGCTTGACCCTCTCTTTAATTGATTGCTTCTGAAATGACATTAGTTTAGCTTTTGAGCACAAACAGACTCGTAGAGAGGAACTGAGCTGCCCCAGTGTCGCGCCGAAAGCCCCCTCGACTGACTCATCATGTCAAGTCAGAATAATTAGGATGATAACTCGGTCCACAGCCCTCAACAGAAAGACCCCAGTACAATATGTGGCTCTGTGTGGAAAGATAACACGGGGGATATTTATGACCGTGACGGAGCCAGTCTGGGTCAGCAGGGTCCTCGCCAGACCATCGCTGGCTTCTGTCCCTCGTGCCTCAGGCTAGACCACACTGCTCAAATATATACCAATGACTGGACCACCAGAGTCTTCGATCTGTAATCTATCCCAATGTGCCACCCCCCATTCACGCCACAGCAAGACTTTGCCTCTCGGCTTGACGCCTGGACAGCGTAATTTTCCACCGCATCCTGTCTGCAATGGCTACAGCTTCCTTCGGGCTCATTCATCTCAATAAGCACGTTGGTGTGTCCTTATTTTCGGGAACTGTTTGGAATTGTTCTCATCAATCAGAATATGGAATGCCATAGCCTTTGGGAATGTAAGGGCACTGCCCTAAAGGATCCGCTACATCACCCACACCAGACTCCTACAAATAAAGATGCCACAAGGGGTTCTTTGCAGTGAATCTGTAGAAGAACCGCTTTTGGTTCCCTATGTGTCCGTGCTTTCCAACCCTCGTCCTGGAGAGCTACTTTCCTAAAGGCCACCGCTCTAGATACTTTCAATTGAAACCACTCCGTTCTTTATGGAACTAAAAGTGTTTGTCTGTGGCATCGCTCCGAAAAACATTTTCGGGGTCTTTATTTTAAATACATAGTGTGGTGTGGTTGAATTAATGAATCAGGGCAGCGTTTTTATGGATATGATAGGGTCACCGATCATATCCGCAAAAAGCAGTTTTACTGGTTTTTAAGCAGACGCCTCATATAATTAAACATTTAAATAAAGACTGAGACCAACAGATTAAACAAACAGAATCAGATGTGTGGGATGACAGACCCTTTGTGGTTAAGATTGGTGACCTTTGCTTTATGAAGTCTCAATGCAAACGATGCTTTGGTGTTCTCTGCATCATGTCTTTGGTGTTTTGAGTCATTGGTGTTCTGTTTCATGTCATAGGTGTTTTGTGTCCATAACTTCTTCAGGTTTGTCATAAGTGTTCCGTTTCATTTGTTTTCTATCCCTCATGTCCTGGTGTTCTGAGTCATTGGTGTTCTCTGGTTCATGTCATATGTTTTCCATGTCATTGGTGTTCTGTCATTCATGTCTTTTGGTGTTTTGAGTCACTGGTGTCCTTTACATCAAGTCCTTGGTGTTTTGAATCATTGGTGTTCTCTAGTTCATGTCATAGGTGTTCCATATCATGTGTGTTCTCTGGTTCATGTAAATGGTGTTCAAGGTTTATTTGTTTTCCACAGTCCCATGGTTCCCCACAACCATCCAGGACCTGGACCGATTTGCCAATCAGATTTTGAGCTATGGCTCTGAGCTGGATGCTGATCACCCGGTAAGGCACTGTGTGTGTGTGTGTATGTGTGCGTGTGTGTGTGTGTGTGCAGTGCTGTGGAAAAGTCAGAGACCACCATTCATGTATTTAATTTCCAGTCAAAGCAGCCATTATGTACAAGTTATTCAGGAGATTTCTGAGGAGATAAGATATAAAATAATCCACTTGCATAAGGAAGGACAAAGAAAATAATAAGTGAAAAAAACAGCAGTTTCAAATACTGAAGTTCAGAAAAAACTTAAAAGCTACAGAGAAAATGTGACTCCTAACAACCACCTGGAAGACCAAAAGTGCCCCATCAGATAAACAGCACTGAAAGCTTTGATCTCTGAGAGAGAGGAGAACATCAAGCTGCTCCAGATCTGAAAACATCCACAGGAGTTTCTGTCCATCCTTCCACTGTGAGAAGACCACTCAGCGCTGTGGGTCTGAAAGGACGTGTAGCTGATCAAGAAGAACCTCCCTGAGAAAAGGAGACGGACACATCGACCAAAGAAGCTGAGCAGTGGACTGAACGCCCAGACCTGAATTTATTTGGATCATAAGAAACAGAAAATGCAAAACCAGCTACTAAGAGCTTTGAAAGTGTGGAAAATGATGCTACATTTAGTTCTCAAGGCACTCCAAAAATAATAACTGAAAAATCGTAATGAAAAATAAGTTAATAAATGCTGGTCTCTGACTTTTGCTCTGTATATGCATTAACCTGTTGTCTTCATGGGGACCAAGTGTCCCAGCTGTTATAAAAAAAAGAATCCATTGACTTTAACTGCTTAAAACTTGTACATTAGGAATGAAATTCGTTTCGCTGGCTTGGTTTTTCAGTTTGTTTACTTTTGGCCATAAATGTGTTGATGTTATAACTTTATTCATGGTCACTGATCTTTGCTCAGTATATCACTGGTGTTGGAAGAAAACCTGGTATCTCCAAAATGGTAACTTTACAGGAGAAGGGAAAAACCTACTTTACTGCTATTGCAAGTCAATGGAACCAGAATTGAAGTCATTTTGGGTCAGTTCTTTTAGTCCATTCATCATGAAATGTACATACACTGTAAAGGGTAACAAGTATTTTCAAATGATGTCAAAAACTGAAAAATGGAGATACAAGGTTCTTTCGCCAGCAGCAATTAATGCACTAATTACTGTCTTTTGAATGGGACCAAATGTCCCAACTGTAATAAAAAATGACTTAATTGAATTTACTTGGTTGAAATCTGTACTTTAGGAAAGAAATATATTTTGCCAGCACAGTTTGTCTTTTAGTTTGTTTACTTTTGGCCAGGATTGTGTCAATTTTATCATTTTATTCAGGCGGAAGTGATGTACGCAGTTCAATTAGAACTTCTTTTCAGTGAAATACATTTCTACATCAAATATTTCTTCTACTTGTGCAGCAAAAAGAACGAGTTTAGCTTCTGGTGGCCTAAGAATAGAGAGCACCTTTACTTGTTTGTGTTGATGCGTGTGGGGGTGTTTCTGAGGGATGCGTAGTTCACACGTGTGCTGCTGAAAGACGGCAGGCACGACGACCGACCGCCCGGCCTCATTCTCTATTCTAATGGAAACGGTCTGCGGCCTCAAATTGATGTCATCACTTTAATTGAGCCCCTATAATTATAAATAATTGCACCCTTTCCAGCCACCATTAAACCGAAATGCATTCATCATAAGCAGCAAACACTCTACAAAGGCTTCATTTGAATACGTCTTTCACTCTCCGAGCCGAGCACGGATGAGTAATGATGGTCCGAGGCTGTGGAAAGATCAGGCCTAAGCTGAACTCCACTCGGGCTCAGTGGTATTAGAGTCTCATCCTGCGGTACCTGTCGTTCACAGGGCTTCACGGACCCGGTCTACAGGGCCAGGCGGAAGGAATTTGCTGACATCGCCTACAATTACAGACAGTAACTATTGATCAGCGCTCGCTTCTCTCTGGTCTCTAGAATCCTCTCCTCTTTCTCCTCCTCTCTCCTGCATTGCCGCACCACCTCTGGCTCTTTCCCCGAGTTGTTTTGTGTGCCTTTTATGGAAAATTATCCCCGGCAGACAAAAGGGGGGGAAATTAGAGGAGCTGGGCGCCGGCCCGCGCCTGTAGCTTTGTCATCATAATTGAGCCGCATTATTCCCATGACACTACAAAGGCCAGGAGTGCTCAATGAAACGCCCACTATGGAAACATGCATTTACATAGCAGTGGGGCCCACACACACGCAGGGCATGCTGACAGCACGCTGACTAATTCAGTCAGGACGGTCAGGACACGGTTACACCACTCTCCCACCCGGGCGTGCGGCGCCTGCACTGTTCACCTCTTCTTTCTGCTCAAAAATTCTAATTTCCCCTCATATCAGCTTCTTTTCTCATCCCCACTCAAAAAGTGTTGCTTTGCAGGTACTTGGTTCCACATTAACGAAATGCGTGTATCAGAACAGGATTGCTGTCATTCGTCCTGTCGACCTGTGTTGATGTAATATGTTCTGTTCATGTGAAACTGATGTACACAAGTAACTGAAAAGCAGCACTTTTTTCTTTTAGTGTTAATAATTTGTTGTTTCTGTTATTCAGTTAATCTCCTTTATAGTGTCTTTTACTTCATGGTTATGTTGCTCCCTGCTGATGTAAACATTTATGGGCCATTTAGAAGTGCTTTATTTTTATTATTATTGTAGCTACTAAAATAACAGCAATAATGATAATAATAATGATGATGATGATGATGATGATGACTGGCATTAATAATTGGATCATTTGTTCTTAATGTTGGTTTTCATTTTTTAAGCCACAACAGTTGGAGCCTAAACTACGATGTATTTCATCATCAAAACCCTTAAATATAAGTGACTGTTATTTGTTATATACATGGAAAATGTTCAAATAATTATAGCTGGTTTAGTTGAATGCATCAAAATTGTGTGCCAGGCCTTATTATTATTATTATTATTATTATTATTATTATTATTATTATTATTATTATTATTAGTGGTGGTAGTACTGCTGTGTAAGAAAATGAATATATTACAATACTACTACTACTACTACTACTTATTATTATTATTGTTGTTATTATTATTATTATTATTATTAAGACTGGCCTATTTAGTTTGTATATTTGAGGTGGTGTTCATCTCTGTATTTAGTAGTCAGATTTTTTTCTCAGAAAACTCTAACCTAAAAATAATTTCATCAACCAATTTAAAAAAAAATATATAACTATAGTTATTATTATTATTATTTCTAAACCCAGAGGGATAAGTGGTTTAGGTGTGTGTGTGTGTTATTTGTTAAAACCTTAAAAATTAACAACCAACAGCTGATTTAATTGAATCCGTCATAAATTCATGCTGCTGCTAATAATAATAATAATAATGCTTCTAGTGTTTACATAACCTAAACTGTTACAGAAACAGAGCAACATAAACCTAATTACATAAGCAGGTACTAGATGATAATAATAATAATAATAATAATAATAATAATAACTTTATTATTATTATTATTAGAATTAGAAGAACTTGTAATACTAGTGCATCTGCTTCTGAGATTCTGCATCTCTTAGTGCTCTGAAAAGTGTGCAGAACCTCCTTCAGTCGTTCCTCTCCTGTTCCACTCTCAGCGGTCAGCCCATCCCGCGCGTGGAGTACACGGAGGCGGAGAAAGCCACGTGGGGGACGGTGTTCAAGGAGCTGAAGGAGCTGTACCCGACTCACGCCTGCCACGAGCACAACCGCGTCTTCCCGCTGCTGGAGGAGTACTGCGGCTACCGCGAGGACAACATCCCCCAGCTGGAGGACGTCTCGCGCTACCTGCAGTGTGAGTTACTGAGCTGGACACGGGCGGTGAGGCGCACTGAGCTCACTGCATTTACTTAGAAGTGTACATCAGTCCCACACGCAGCTTCGTCCTTCAGTTTACTTACGTTCTTAAAGATGGTTCTTTAGTGAAGAACATGGTTCTGTGTTGAACCATGAAGACTCAAAGAGCCATCTGCATGAATAAAGGGTTCTTTGCATCATGAAAAGGATCTTCAGATGGATGCAGTATGTACTGAAGATGGTTCTAAGTAGAAACTATTCGAAAAGGGCTTTGTATAGCACCAAAATGGGTTCTATATCTGTATCAAATCCTTTTCAAATGGTCGTATTTAGCGCCATCTTCAGCATCAAGCTGAAATACCTTTTCATGATACAAAGAACCCTTTAATGATGTAAACGGCTCTTTGAGTCCGTATGGTTCTGTACAGAACCATTTTCTTCAATAAAGAACCTTTGAACTATCTTTTTTTTATGTGTACTTCTGGCAAAAACTGTGGTTGACATAATATATCGCTGCTGTCGGCACAAAACCTCGTATCTCCATTTTTGTCATTTTTCAGTTTTTGACATGGTTTGAAAACGCCTGTTGTCCTTTACATTGTAGGTAAATTTCATGATGAACGGACGAAGAGAAACGGGCCAAAATGACTTGGAAAACATTCTCGTTCCATTGACTTACATTAAAAGTAAAGTAGGTTTTTTCCTTCTCCTGTAAAGTTACCATTTTGGAGATCCGAGGTTTTGATCCGACAGCAGCGATATGTTGCTCGTGATAATGATGTGCATTGTAATCAAGCAGATTCAGTGCATTAGTTCAGTACAGTGTCCAGAGGTCAGTACTAATGTCCCATCCGGGCATCTCGGAAAACTGGAAGATGAAACCTGCAAGCCGATAAATTGAACTGCAGTTCATCTGCTGATTAACCCTTGGTGGTGTTGATGTGTGTGTTACTCAGTGGTCTGGTGGACCCACCACATTACTGGTTTATTCAATCAATACCGCAGCAACAATTTATGTAAAAATACCAGATGTTTAAAATATCACAAGTGGCCAACGTCGGGTTCTACTGTAGCAGCTGTAGCCAGTCAGCAGCTTGTCCATGTTGTCCACCCTCACACACACACAATAACATGCAGGCCATGTAGGAGGTGAACAGAGTGAAGGACACAGTACCTCCACACTTTTACTCCCGCGGGTTCAGCCCAGCACCACGTGTAATTGGAAATGATTCCCGCAGACCTGAACACCACACGAGGATTAAACCGTGACCTCATACAGTCCCACTTACTTCATTTATCAGAGCAACAGTTGAGATAACAAGCTTGCCCTGTTTTTTCCCAGCATGCACCGGTTTCCGTTTGCGGCCCGTGGCAGGGCTGCTGTCTTCTCGTGACTTCCTGGCTGGTCTGGCTTTCCGTGTGTTCCATTCCACTCAGTATATCCGGCACGGCTCCAATCCCATGTACACGCCGGAGCCGTGAGTACAGCCCCACACAGCACCGACTGTCAGATGCAAAAGTTTGGTGACACTTTATTTTGAGGGGTCCGCAAGTTTAGATCAAACACACTCAACCTATGAAAAACATGTGAGTTCTGGGTTGAGGTTAAGGTTAGGATTAGGATTAGGGCCAGGCTGAGGGTTAGGATTAGGTTTTGGTTTGAGGTTAAGGTTAGATTTAGGGGCAGGGTGAGGGTTAGAATTAGGTTTTGGGTTGAGGTTAAGGTTAGGATTAGGGCCAAGGTGAGGGTTAGAATTAGGTTTTGGGTTGAGGTTAAGTTTAGGGTTAGGATTAGGGCTAGAGTGAGGATTAGGATTAGGTTTTGGGGTGCGGTTATGGTTAGGATTAGGCCCAGGGTGAAGGTTAGAATTAGGTTTTGGGTTGAGGTTAGGATTAGGACTAGGGCCAAGGTGAGGGTTAGGATTAGGTTTTGGGTTGAGGTTAAGGTTAGGGTTAGGATTAGGGCCAGGGTGAGGGCAAGAATAAGGTTTTGGGTTGAGGTTAAGATTAGGATTAGGGCCAAGGTGAGGGTTAGAATTAGGTTTTGGGTTGAGGTTAAGTTTAGGGTTAGGATTGGAGCCAGGCTGAGGGTTAGGATTACGTTTTGGGTTGAGGTTAAGGTTAGGATTAGGATTAGGGCTAGAGTGAGGGTTAGAATTAGGTTTTGGGTTGAGGTTATGTTTAGGGTTAGGATTAGGTTTTGGGTTGAGGTTAAGGTTAGGATTAGGATTAGGGCTAGAGTGAGGGTTAGGATTAGGTTTTGGGTTGAGGTTAAGGTTAGGATTAGGATTAGGGCTAGAGTGAGGGTTAGGATTAGGTTTTGGGTTGAGGTTAAGGTTAGGATTAGGGCTAGAGTGAGGGTTAGGATTAGGTTTTGGGTTGAGGTTAAGATTAGGATTAGGGCTAGAGTGAGGGTTAGGATTAGGTTTTGGGTTGAGGTTAAGGTTAGGATTAGGGCTAGAGTGAGGGTTAGGATTTGTGTAATGGAAGTAACACATTAAGAAAACATCAACTTAATGGATATCTTATACACGTTAAAATTAACATCTACAAATATTTACTTCAGTGTATTCAGATGCTTCACTACTGCTACTTCACTATGTTGTTGATGCGTCACTAATGATCTGTTAAGAGTTTATGAATCATCTATAAAGGACCACTCCAAATAAATTGTTGCCAAAACTTTATCACCCCTGATCATTACATATTTTGTTGATTTTCTCAGTGGAAATAAATGAATGCATCTCTCACACCTCTACAGGGAACATACTGTATTATTGCAAATTTTAGTGCACAGTTTAGAGTTTATCATTTTGGAAAAAAATAAAATATAATGTGAAAACCTCAGCATAGGCCATTTTTATTGTCATTTTAAATTTATAAAACAAATAGTAACTCTGCTCTAAAATGTGCAGAAGTGCATTCTGTGTAGAGAATGTGTGACTTAATTTCCCTTAGAAAACATGTAAGGGGTGCTAAAACTTTTGTATGCAAGTGTATACACAATTATTCATTGATTGTATGTTGCAAAAAATTTAAATATGACAATATAATACTATTTTTTACATGTGTTGCTCTGACAGTGCATACTATCTACATTTGCATTCTCTCCACTCGCTCTGTATACATGTATATTATATTTATACTTGCAACATCTTTGTTTTTACCACTCTACTGTCCTTATTTGTACATATCAAAACTGCCAATTTTTGGTTACTTTCTTGCACTTTATTTGAGCAGTGAAACCTGAGAGGGAGTGTGTTATCGTGAAATAACATCATGGCTGTGATTCGGTGGCTGTAGATCATCACAGCCGTGATGTTATAGTGATAACTCCCTCCTCGAGTGTCTCTACTGCTTTAATACAGCAGTTAAATAAATACAGTAAGAAATGAATAAACTGGCCGTGAACGCGGCGTTTAATATGATTTAATGTTCAGTTCCTTCCTCCTAATTAGAGCTCCTTAACGAGCAGCTTGGTGGTACGTCAGAGTAACGAGCTCCGCCCACTCGCTGCTCAGCCGGCAGTTCGTTCTCCAGCTCCTTACACTAAATTCCCAAACTGTCGTCGCCACTGAGCAGCTTTTCAATGAACCCAACACCATTCGCCAGACTTGTGGTCTGATCTTCAGAGTCGGACCAAATCAGACCGAGCCATAAAACTGACCCAATATCAGGTTCAGCTCAGTTTGTCCAGATCAGTATTAATGTTGTTTTGTTCCAGCCGGTCTGTGAAGCTTCTTACAGCCCATTTAGTTTGGTGAATGGTGTTGGGTTCATTTCTGGCTGATTCCAGGTTGTTCAGCTGTTCTTCTGCCACAGCTGCCGACTGAAAAGCTGCTCAGTGGTGACGACAGTTTGGGAATTTAGCGTCGTCTCGTCTTCAGAGTCAGACCAGATCGGCTGTCGGTCAGATGTGGTCTTAACGCTGTCCGTTTTCTGTTTGTGGCAAAGTAAGAAGTAAAAACATTCAAATGGCTTGAGCGTCTCCTACAGCTGTCAAACTCGTTGCTTAGCAACCCCGTCTCAGCAGAGTGATACAGGGCTTGTAAAAAAAAAAACATGTTATGGCGACAGTTAGAACGCCTTTCAACCAGCTTGCGTGGCTGGAACTACTGTAACTGTTGTATACATTTAAATGATACTGTATTTTGCGCTTCTGATCACTCTGCACAGTGAAAAGTCTAATTTAATCTATTTTTGACCTAGAACATGATCAAAGCAATAACCCCTTAAAATCCCAGTCTTAATTACATACTAAGTCTTATTATTCAGTAACTGCAGGGATTTCAGCGCAAACTGGCTGAGCTATTCTTAGGTTATAGATATGTGTAATAACACTTTAGGCCATTAAAGGGGTTAAGTCACAGTGACAGTTTAACATGAAACAATAGTCATAACAAAGAATCTGACTAAAATATGACTAAAACATTGATAGAAGGGAACTAATAATGCAATGAAGAATGCTTCAAAGCCATTATAAAAAAAATATGTGAAATTGTATTTTTTTTCAGAGACATCTGCCATGAGCTGCTGGGACACGTTCCTCTGTTTGCTGACCCCAGTTTTGCTCAGTTCTCACAGGTTTGATGCTTCTATATCTATATAAACGCACCCTTACAGTGTATTACAGAGAAAATCCGGCATGATGCATCCATAGATTGAATTATTTACCACGTTAATTTTTTAATATAGTCTAACGTAAGAGCAGAATGTGAGAGGAATGCAAGCTGCATAAAAAATGTTCCTTTCTTCCTGATCAGGAAATTGGCTTGGCTTCCTTGGCTGCCCCAGATGAGTACATTGAGAAGCTTGCAACAGTGAGTATATCATGCGCTCCTGAAAAATAAAGGTGCTAGAAAGGGTTGTTTGGAGCAGAGCCATAGATAGAACTAATCCTGGTTGCCTAAAGAGCCTTTCTGGGCTGGGGAATATGTCAAAAGTATTGTATAACGTGACTTCAAGACATTTACACAATCTTCAGTGAGCTCTGGCGATGAAGTCAAGGCTTATGGAGCATGTCTGCTCTCATCATTTGGGGTTGAGAATTGTCGTCTTTCAGGGATTGTGATGCATGATACACATGCTGGTATTTAGTTTCTCTGAGATATAAGTTGGGTAACACTTTATTTGAAGGCTACCTACATAAGGGCTTTATGACGCATTCATAAGCACTGAATAATGTGTTTATGAAGCACTGCTTGAACATTTATTAAGTGTTTATGTCGGTTCTCGCAGCCTGACATAAGATGTGAAATAAATGACATTGTACTGACATAATATGAATAAACGTTGAACATATTTACAGCACTAAACATATTTAAACCCTATACATAATCGCATCAATCATCTTATCCATGCCATGGAGGGAAGAGGGGGTGGTTTCCAGGCATATTTCACCTGATATTAATACAATGTCGTCTTAAGAATGCTGACATAAATAGTTATGTATAGTGTTTTAAATGTATTTAGTGCTGTAAATATGTTCAATTAGTTTATTCTTATTATGTCAGTACAATGTCATTTATTTCATAAAACATCTTATGTCAGGTTGCGAGAACCGACATAAGCACTTAATAAATGTTCAAGTAGTGCTTCATAAACACATTATTCAGCGCTTATGAATGCGTCATGAAGTCCTTATGTAGGTAGCCTTCAAATAAAGTGTTACCATAAGTTGTAACAGACAAAATAGAACCCATAGTGCCACATTTAAAGATTCTATAATAATGTTATAATAATAATAATAATAATAATGTTATAACTAATGTTATAATAATAATGAAATGTAATAAGTCAGTGTTCTTTTAGAACTGCCAGTGTCCACAATATATTCAGAAAAGCATATTGTCATATAATTTTATACGATAATCATAAAATTTCATCATATTGCCCAGCTCTACCTTTCAGTTTTTAAAGAATTTAAAGAAAGTGCTGGTGTATTCAGTAACAGCTTTACCTGAACTTTTCTACATAACATTGACATAACCACGCCATGAGCATGTCACGACAGATGTCATTAGCTGTCATGAGTTGATGCGACAGACTTCATTCAGTAATATTATACAGTCATTACACTGTCATGTTAGCAGTACTTTAGTAGGCCGTCATGACAGCAAATATTGTGGCATCTGTCAGTTTCCATGACCTCTTTATGTCAATGTTATGTCACTGAGTTGAAGTATAATGTTAGCAAAGATTCTTTAGAGAACTTAAGTGGCTTTTCTTTGGTTTCACTCTAAGGAATCCTTTTTTTTTTTTTTAAGAGTGTAACAATAAATTAATCTTAATCAAGACATTATCTTATGGATCAAGTGAACAAAGCATTGAATCAGTCAAGATGGATCACTGTAATGTGTTTGCAGGTCTACTGGTTCACCGTGGAGTTCGGGCTTTGCAAGCAAGGCAGTGAAATCAAGGCCTATGGAGCAGGACTGCTTTCATCATTTGGGGAGCTGCAGGTAAGAATATGTGTGTGTTGAGACATGTAAAGTTATTCCCATACCCAGATTCTTTATAAACCTCAATTCCAAAAAAACTGGGACAGTGAGTGGAATGCAAATAAAAACAGAAAGCAGTGATGCTGTGATTCGATATGCTGTGATCCATGCATGGGGTGAGTCATTATTGGTGCCTCTACTTACCCAGTGTGCAACTTACCCAGTAATACCCCTTGTACCATGAGGTACATGACGCATCCTGACTTTTGAACTTTACACTGGTAAATTTTTAGATTTGTGAATCCACTTTTGAACTTTACAGATTCGGGTTTGTAAATCCACTCCACTTTTTAACTTTACTCTGGTAACAATTTGGATTTGTGAATTCACTTCACTTTTGAACTTTACACTGGTAACAATTCAGATTTGTAAATTCACTCCACCTTTGAAGTTTTAATCCATTTTTGAACTTTACCATGGTAACCATTCAGATTTGTGAATTCACCTTTGAACTTGGTAACAGTTCGGATTTGTAAATCTACTCCATTTTTTTAACTTTACTCTGTTAACAATTCAGATTTGTGAATTCACTCAACTTTTCAATTTTATGCTGATAAAAATTCAGATTTGTAAGTCCACTTTTGAACTTTACACTGATAACAATTTGGATATGTGAATTCACTCCACCTTGACCTTTATGCTGGTAACAATTCAAATTTGTGAAATCATTTCACTTATGAACTTTTAGTTGGTATTAATTCATATTTGGGAATTGAATCCACTTTTGAACTTGGTAACAGTTCGGATTTGTAAATCTACTCCACTTTTGAACTTTACGCTGTTAACAATTCAGATTTATGAATTTACTTCACTTTTGAACTTTACTCTGGTAACAATTCGGACATGTGAATTCACTCCACTGTTGAACTTTATGCTGGTAACAATTCGGGTTTTTCTGAGTCCACTTTTGAACTTTACACTGGTAACATTTCAGATTTGGGAATTCAATTGGATTTATAAATTCAAACTGTCACCAGCATAAAGTCCCAATGTCTGGATCTGTCCTGGTCACTAAAAGATATAAATGTACATTTTGGAGCAACATAAGACAACTTCTTTTTCAGGGACGCACGTGCATAAAGTAATACATCAATATATTGTACATTTGTACCGTTTTACAATTCAATACATGTAAAACAGAATTTTTTGATTACTGCTTTCTGTTTTTTTGGCATTTCACATACTGTCCCATATTTTTTTTTTGGAATTGAGGTTTGCGATTCCCAGCAGTTTTCAATGCAGGATTTATTCCAAGCCCGGGGCAATAATTCACCTTGTTTTTTAGCTTTAGTTCCGGTACAGAAGGTTACCAAACCTATGAGCTGACCTCTTGCTGTGCACTGAGGCAGTGGGTTAGTAGCTCACCCCCGAAGTCCAGGTTAAATGTGTCAGTGGGGGAAGAAGTCCTGCAGAGTAGGTTACTGGTTCAGTAGGGAACATGCATTATATCAGCTCAGTCACACAGTTACATCAGACACAGAAGAGCAGAGGAAGTCTGCACTACTGGAAACACACTCAACCCACACTTCCTGATTACCACACCCCCACACACCAGTTACCGATCGCAGAGTCATCCGGAGAGCTGACTGGGGGCTGATTTCATGGAAGACAGCTGAATGAGGCTGAATTAAAGACCCTTTTTCATGTACATATATATGTGTGCATATCCTGTTTTGGTTTGGGTGCCCCTGGTTGTATAGTATCACTCCTTTTTAGGCTCCTTTATAAGTTAGAGTGAACTATCAGTGCATGGACAATGGTCATTTTTTAAGCATAAGAAATGTACTGTAATGTCTAGCATGACTCTTAAGGGAAAGCAAACACAGTAATAAGGTAATACAGTAGAATCAAATGAACCGTCTGTTTTCTGCAGTACTGTTTAACTGACAAGCCAAAGGTTCTGCCCTTCGAGCCAGAGAAGACCTGCATGCAGAAATACCCCATCACCGAGTTCCAGCCGATCTACTTCGTGGCTGAAAGCTTTGAGGATGGCAAAGAGAAAGTCAGGTAAAGCATCTGAAGAACCACTCCAGCGTTGTTCACTGGAGAACCTTCATCCGTCTGATTAATGTGTCTCCTCCACATTACAGGAAGTACGCGTCCACCATTCCGAGACCGTTCTCTGTGCGCTACAATGCCTACACTCAGAGCATTGAGGTTCTGGACAGCATGCAGCAGC
Source organism: Pygocentrus nattereri (assembly GCF_015220715.1). Taxonomy (NCBI): domain Eukaryota; kingdom Metazoa; phylum Chordata; class Actinopteri; order Characiformes; family Serrasalmidae; genus Pygocentrus; species Pygocentrus nattereri. The sequence continues at coordinate 53,438,274 of NC_051211.1, forward strand.
TGAGGAACCTGGCTAACAACATCAACAGTACGTCTTCATCCATCATCTCATTTACAGGGTTAATGTTCTCTGTTCAAGTAGATCAGAGATTAATTTTTAAATGAATAATGACAAACAGCTGGAACCTGGATTATTATCAGGGGCTTTTGCTCAGTGATTGCTGAGATTAGACCGTACTGACCGAAAGGACACTTTAGTAAAGAACCCTTAAAGAACCATTTTTTTTTTTTAAGGCAGTGGTTCTGTTTAGAGCCATGGATTCGATATAGAACCATTTCATGCTTAAATGGTTCTTTGTATGATAAAATGATTCTTCAGATCATGATTCTTCAGGAGAATGTGTTGTTTATGGTTCTATACGCAACCTATTTGAAAGTGGTTCTATATAGCACCAATAAGGGTTCACCTATTGTTTGACATTGTATCAATAGAAGAGCCCTATCTGGTGCAACTTAGGACTGTATACCACATATTCTCCATCAATCTGAAGAGCGATTTCTCCAAGCAAAGAACCGTTTAAGCATGAAGTGGTTCAATATAGAACTCGTGGTTCCATACAGAACCACCTTTTTAAAAGTGTAGTCTGCATGCAGCTTCCTGTGAGGCTTAATGAGCACTTAATGAGCCTTTTTGTTGAGAATGGTTCTATCTAGCACCAAAAAGGGTCCTTTTTTACTTGGTTAAAGGGCTCTTCTCTGATAATAAATGGTTCCAAATAGCACCAGAAAGGGTTCCATTATATGAATCAAAGAACTCTTTTTGGTATTAGGTACATTCTTAGCATAAGGGATTCTATATAGTTCCAAAAAAAGGGTTCTGTGGCTGGTAACAATAGTGGAACCCATCCACAGCACATTCTCCTTCTGTCTGAAGAACAGTTTCACCATGCAGAAAACCCTTTACTCATGCAAAGGGTTCTATGAGCGTTTGTGGTTCTACATAGAACAAAGAGTTTTTCCATTGTTGTGATGTTAAGCTTGATACAATAGGGGAACTCTTTTTGTTACTGCATAGAACCTTTCTCAAACGAGTTCGACATAGAACCATCTACAGCACATTCTCCACCAATCTGAAGAATGCAAAGGGTTCTTTGAGGGTTTGCGGTTCTACATGGAACTCTTATCTTTTCTAAAGAATGCTAAACCCGTGGTCTGTTATGAACTCTTCAGTTCATATTGACCAATGACATTAATATTAACTCAGGGTGTCCAGAGAATCACGTGTCCTTCATGGTGTGGTTCCTTTTGAGACCATATCTTTAATAATGGACCAAACCTCTTTGTGCAGGGAAGCTTAGTATTGTAGTAAAACGGGGGATTTGTTTTTGGGTTCTGTTTCAGGTGAGGTGGGAACCCTGTGCAGCGCTCTGCGGAAGATGGAGTAGGACGAGCCGACGGCGATGAGATGTTCCCCACTCATCACTCAGAGCCTAATGTGTGTGTGCAGTGACAATAAATGTGTTTTGTTGAATTAAAAGCACCGCACCCTCACTGAGGGGAGGGGGGGGGTGGTGTGAGGAGAGATGAGGGAGGGGGGTTTAATACACAGTCATTATGTATTCTTGCAGAAAATATAGTTCCACCTTTGCTTACATGACGTTTTGCTTGATTTCCTATGTGAAAGTAAGTGAGCACATCCTCTACAACTGAAGTATAACCACACGATGGAGTAAAGGTCCTATACCAGTTCCTAGAACTGTGCATCCAAGCCAAGAACCACTTGGGAACCTCTATTTTTAAGTGTCTGCATTTAGCCCAGAATGCCAGCATTGCTAATGGGGACCGGTTTCTGTTTAACGTTTTCCAAAGAGATCATATCAGCTGGGAAAACACATTTTTCTTGTTTTTGTTTTCGGTTTATTTCGGTTTATTTGAGTTTTAACATATTAGAAAACAAAATATATAATGTGCCGTAACATTGGCACGTTTTATGTTTTGTCAGGATGTTAAGTTCAGTGAATAAGCAGTAATTGTGCATTAACCCTCTGTTGCGCGATGTTGCTTCAGAGCAGCAAACTCACTTTCCTCACTTTACAATAGCGTCATGCATATCTCTGCTGTCGGGACAAAACCTCGTATTTTTCACTTTTTGACATCATTTGAAAATACCTGTTGTTCTTTTAACTGTATGGAGATTTCATGATGAATGGACCAAAACTAAAGGCCCAAAATGACTTGGAAAGACGTCTGGTTCCATTGACTTACATTAAAAGTAAAGTAGGTTTTTTTCCTTCTCCTGTAAAGTCGCTGTTTTGGAGATACGAGGTTTTGATCTGATGACAGTGATTAGGGTTAACAATAAAGAGAAGAGTTTGAGTAAGTCTGTGAAAAGCATGTGTTTGGTCATATCTCCTGTCGGGCACATTTAAACCTCTTTTTTAACAGTCAGTATCTTTTTTTTATTTATTTTTTTTTTTTATGAGATTTTGCACAAATGTGTTTGTTGCCTAGAAGCAACATTGTGCGACAGTGGAATGGATTTAGCCGGTCACAAGCCGGGTCTCACCACTTCAGGGAACGTGGTCCTGTGTAATTTCTTACCATCCTCACGCAATGTTGCCTCAAGGCCTCCAAAAGGATCCCTGCACACTTAATTTTAATAATCAGGTCTGAAAAAATAAGCCAAGGACCATTTTCTGCTAGAAAAGTCTCATCGCGTGCAGACGTGTGCTCTCTGTAGAGGACGTCTACTCGTTTTCACAGCTCAACGCATCATGTCGTTTGACCAGGGGGAGCGCAAACTTTTGCATAACCACTGCATGTGATCTGTGCTTTGTAGGTTCCGGTTTCTGTAGTGTTGAGTAACAACCAGTGTATTTGCATTTCTAAGTAAATGTACCTTTTTTAGGACGCTGGAGAAAAATTGGTCCCGCTTTATATTAAATGTGTCTAATAACTGTGTAGTTACACATGAATAACATATGCAGCAACATTGTAACTGCTGATGATTTAGTCAGTATTACAGATGGCTTACACAAGTGCAGCCTATGTAATTACATATGTGTATGTTTTTGATCAACTACAGATCAGTTGAAGGAAGTATGCTTTACATAACATAATTACTGTGGAATAACTGTGATGTAACAAGGTCACCTAATCACATCACATCACATTGACTAATACCATTCTATAACTACACTGTACCTACATAACTACACAGGAACATTATTGGAGTGCAGTGTTAAAATTACACTCTAAAATGAATGGATGGTTCATGTGTAGTTATTATGTAGTTACTGTGTAATAACGCAGTGGTAATACAGACGTTGCTTTGGGGGGAAATGCAACACATTTAATGAAGGTTCTAAGTGTTATGTGTTAATATAAGGGGGCGTCTGCTGTTCTGTCTCATTACAGACTGGTTTAAAGCTGGAACTGGTTACAGTGTCACAGCAGTAGCAACATAAACACCAGCTGAATGTGAGGAAAGCTGGCAGATACAGTGTAAATAACGTCTTAATGTAAGTTATTACCATTGTGTAATTACACCTGAGAGAGAATACGCTGCTACAGCTATCCAGATACACTGGTGTAACTACACAGGCTGTACCTCTGTAATCCATCTGTAACACTGACTAAATCATTAGTAGTTACATTGTTGTTGCATATGTTATTGACATGTAATTACACAGTTATTAGAGACACTATAAAGAGGGGCCGAAGCATGGCTGATTTACTAAAGTAGTTTCCACACGAATGGCTGTTCAGACATGTTTCATATCAGCTCTGTGCCTTTAACCGTGAATAGCCACATGAATCTTTTAAAAATGAAGTGAAATGTTTTGCTTTGTGTGTTTTCTTTTCACCTGTCATACATTTAGACCACACTCAGTCTTTAATCCTGACCTGGAGGTCTGCTCTTCTGTAAAGCTCTAACATGTTTACTGCCGTTTGCTGATTATTTGTAGAAAGTATATTGAAAGTAGAGCAGCTGTTTGTAAATATACGCCAGCAAAACATAATCAGTCGTCCATCATTTAGTTCGGACGAGATAAATAAGCATGTAATTCTCAGTAGATCTGCTTCTTCCTCTCCTGTGTCCTGTGTAGCAGTGATGACCAGTCTAGCTGACCCTGGGCTGACCCTGAGGAATCTGACCTTTCCTTTGTTTTCGTTTATTTAGTGCTGCTTTTTTGGTGATATTCTGAGTTTGAATGCATGAAATCTGTCAGTGACACGGCTGTGAATGCAGTGCACTGAAGGGCTGTGAGGAGATCAGACGTGTATTCCCTTTGAATGACCTGCTGGAGAAATGACTGACCAGTAGTTTAAATAAAGCTTCGCTCTGTATGAACTCGGACTCTGCGTCTTCTTAATCTCCAGTCATAACAACAAGAATATAAACAATAAATTATAAACATCAACTGTTCATCAGTAATAATGATACTAATAACAACAATTACTATTATAACTATTATTATTGATGTACTTGATTGTTATATATTTTTTGTTTATAATGTGTTTTAATATATTATCATTCTTATTACTATTATTATTGATGCACATGATTGTTTTATAGATTTTTACATCTATCATTATTCCTAATCTGCTTTATTATTATTATTATTACTATTATTATTATTATTATTATTATTATTATTATTATTATTATTGTTGTTGTTGTTGTTGTTGTTGTTGTTGTACTCTTAATAGCGTTTATCATTAATTATTATGATTTAATACATATCTATTATTATTATTATTATTATTATTATTATTATTATTATTATTATTGCTATTATTATTATTATTTTATACTGTCTTTTTAGACCTCTATTCTTATTACTATCATTGTTAATATTGTTATTATTATTACTGTTATTGGTGCATTGTTGATGTTAATTGTTTACTATTTATAATATAATTTTAGTCTTCTATTACTATCGCTATTATTGTTATTACTGTGATTATTATTAGTGGTAATATTGTTATTATTGGTGTACGGCTGCTGTTTAGCATTTACTGTTCATAATATTTTAGATTTCTATTATTATCACTATTATTGTTATTACTGTTATTACTATTATCATTAATATTATTGTTGTGCTGCTGATGCCCATCTTTTATTCTTTATGGTTTATTTTTATGCATGGATTATTAATATTATTACTGTTATTATCCTTGTTATTGTGGTTATTTCTGTTATCCTTGTTATTGCTGTTATTGTTGTTATTCCTGCTGTTATTATTGCTGTTATTGTTGATGTTATTGTTGCTGTTATTGTTGTTATTCCTGCTGTTATTATTGCTGTTATTTTTGTTATTATTGCTGTTATTGTTGATGTTATTGTTGTTAATCTAAGGCGAAGCTTGTTTTCAGTACCTTGGACAGCGCGCCGCACAGCGAGTCCCCCGCGCGCAAAAAGACGCCGTTTCCACTCTTTCGTTGTTAAATGAAGTCTTATAAAGACGATTCATCGCGGGTTCTTTAGTAAACGGGATGGTTCTGTTTAGAACCATATGTTCCACTTCATGCCTTAATGGCTGTTTGCACGGTGGAGCGGTTCCTCCGATTTAACGGGGAACGTGCTGTAAAGGTTCCATACAGCACCAGAAAGGGTTCCGCTATCGTTACACGCTTGACGGAGTAGAGGAACCTTTTTTGGTGCTACACAGAACCGCATAGAACCGTCTGAAGAACCATTTCACCAAGCGAAGAACCATTCGAGCATGGAGTGGTTCTGTGGAGAACTCGTGGTTCTAAACAGGACCGGCTTTGTTAAGAGCGCAGCTCGCGCGCTCCCGAGTCTCACGCCTCTGCGTCCTTTCGGTGCCTCAAAGCGAGCGTGACGCACCAACTGACCCTCACGCGCATTTCCATAAAGCTCTCGCGGGTCTGCGTATATAAGGTAATCCGGTCTGTGAGAGAGCTCAGCGCGAGCCGGCAGCCTTCATCGCCCCCCGCCCTCCTCTTCCTCCTCCCTGACCGCTCTGCGTAACCGAGTCGCCGCGGACCCCCGCGCGCTCCCAGCGCTTCTCCAGATGAAGACGGACGGCGCGGCGCAGAGCGCGCCCTTCACCGGCCGGAAGAGGAGCCTGATCGAGGACGCGCGCAGGGACAGGGACAGGGAGAGGGACAGGGCGAGCAGCTCGGCCTCTCCGGGTCCGTCTCTCAGCTCGGACAGCTTCGTGTTCGAGGAGGAGAAGAGCGCCAAGGTCACCATCAACCTGCTCTTCGCCCTGAAGAACGAGAAGAACGCGGGCTTCTTCAAGGCCGGCAAAGTGTTCGAGGTACTGGGACTGACCTTTAAAGGGGAAGCCCACCACTTTTTCAAAATTCAGGCATAGTTAATCCGCTGAGGCTGAAATCAGAATCAGTTTAAGTTTTAATTCAGATGATTTCATAAACAGAACAAAGAACTGCAGCTGGTCTACATAGGCAGATTCATATCTCTACATAGGCAGATATGAATATGCAGATATGGATGTCTGGGTAGACTCATACTACCACAGCTGTTACATACACACTCTTTTACCTCTTATTCTCCAGGACGTGTTTTGGTTTGTCTGTCTGAATCTATGTGACCAAAATCATAAGGCAGATTATTCAGTAACTGCATGAAATAAATGTACATATTTATTTATTTATTTATTGTAAAAGCCCCTCAAATGATCAGAACACATGTTTTATGATCTCCACATGTCACTACATGCTTACAATTCACTGCTGAAAGCCAAAAATCTCCGACGCTCTTTGTGTTGTTTTCTAAAAGTTATGTTTCCAGAGCAGATCACTGAAGAGACGCCGTCTGTTTATAGTTTAGAGCCCAGATTTGGGGAAAAACGGCTCGACTTTCAGTAGAAAAACAAAGTTCAGCTTCTTTTATTATAAGGGTTTAAAATGACATCACCGTCTATTAGACTGGAGAGAAGAGCTACAGCCTCACACGACGCCCAGCTTCTGAATGGAGCTTATGGAGTATGAACGTTATGAAGAACATGAGGTGCATTTTGGACCCACCGGTGGTCCCACGGAGTTAAAAGGTGGCTCTTCTGGGGTTCTTTACATAAGAAAATGGTTCTATGTGGGACCATGAACCTTCTGCATGATTAAAACTTTGCATCATGTAAGGGTTCCTCTGATTGATGGTGAATGTGCCATATATGATTCTAACCAGAGCCTTTTCGAAAAGGGTTCTGTGTAGCACCAAAAAGGGTTCTGCCATTGTTATGATGTCACGCTTGGTACAACAAAAGACCCCTTATTGGTGCTGCTTAAAAGACTACTCTGTATACCCTCTTAAAAAGGAAAGTTCTTCAAGGGTTCTTCAGGAAGGAAAATGGTTCTACATTAGACGTTAATCTGCTGTAGATGGCTCTATTTACACCTTTTTGAAAAGGGGTTCTATATAACACCAAAAAGAGTATCAAGCATGACATCGTAACAATAGCAGAACCCTTTTTGATGCTACATAGTACCCTTTTCTAAAAGGTTCTGTAGAAACATCTATAGCACGTTCTCTATGAGTGTGAACGCTTTCATGATGCAAAGAATCCTTTAATTATGCGAAAGGTTCTTTGAGTGGTCATGGTTCTGAACAGAAGAACTTACTGAAGAACCCTCGAAGAACCATCATTTTAAAGGGTGTGTGAAGAATATTACAGAATATATGAGCACGGAAAAAAACGAACATGCCGCTGCTGCCGGGAACCTCTTATCTCCATTTTTGTCGTTTTGTTATTTTTTGCTGTGTTTAAATTTCATGATGAATGGACCAAAGGAAACAGCCCAAATTTACTTGGAAATAATTCTGGTTCCATTGACTTCCATTAAAAGTTACTGCTTTGTAGATACGAGGTTTTGTTCCCACAACAGCGAAATATACTCTAGTTATACAGTTACAGAGGAGTAATACAGTGATAGAGTCAGGAGGAGATGTGAGGTCAGAGTGGTCTGGTGTTTTTCATGGTCAGACTCGTTCACTGTAGCGGTGATGGGAACCAGACGTCTGAACTCTAAAGGCTCCCTCATGGACCACTGTTCAGATTTCCACGTGAAAGTAAAGCAGGTCAGTATTTATTCCCTCTTCTTTCTCTGTGACTTAGACATTCGAAGCCAAGCTCCTCCATCTGGAGAGCCGACCAGGCAGGAGGTCCAAAAACAGCCCGTCGGACGACCTGGAGTTCTTCATGAAGTGTGAAGTGCACAGCTCTGATATCGAGATCTTCATCAACTCTTTAAAACGAGTGGCGGACGACGTGAGGATCGCGCAGGACGAGAAGGGTACATATAATAATAGGTTATCCTTAATTAATCCCACAACTGGGGAATTCTCCTCTGCATTTGGCCCATCCGTGAGATCCGTGAAACATCACATACACACTAGTGAACACACACACTAGGGGGCAGTGAGCTAGTGGGCAGCCCCATCGACAGCGCCCAGGGAGCAGGTGGGGGTTAGGTGTCTTGCTCAAGGGCACTTCAGTCATGTACTGTCAGATCAGGGGATCAAACCGGTCACAAGGCGGGTTCCCTAACCTCTAGCCCTTAAAGCCCATCACTAAGTGGCAGAACCATCATCAGAACCCAGCTGACGCACGGTCACTGTCCAGGAAAACCAGCGTCCCCGAAATAGTGACTTCACTTTTCTGTTGGTCTATTTATCACGAAACCTTCACACAATGTTGTGATCAACTGTCGCAAAAATAAATAAATAAATAAATAAAGATGGTTCTTCAAGAGCTCCTTAGTAAAGACAACGGTTCTATATAGAACCATGAACACTCAAAGAACCATTCACATGATCCTAGGCTTCTTTGCATCATGCAAGGGTTCTTCAGATTGATGGGCAATGTGTATGAATGTGCTGTAGATGGTGCTATATAGAACCTATTTGAAAACGGTTCTATACAGTGCCCAGAACGACTCTTCTATTTTTACGATGCCAAGCTGGTAACAAGATGCCACATAGAACCCTTTTCAAAAAGCTTCTTTGAAGAACCGTCTACAGCGCACTCTCCATCAGTCTGAAGAACACTTTCATAATGCAAAGAACCTTTTAATCATGCAAAGGGTTTTTTGAGTTCTTCACTAAAGAACCCTTGAAGAACCATCTGTGTAAAAAATGTGTGTACACTTAAAAAAGGTTATTCAAGGGTTCTTTATATAACCATAGAACCATTTTCATGCTTAAATAGTTCTTTACATGGTGAAATGGTTCTTCAGATTGATAGAACCAAAAAGGCTTCTGCTGTTGTAATGATGTCAATCTTATATACAACAGCAGAACCCTTTTTGGTGCTATATAGAACCATAGACAACATATTTTCCATCAAACTGAAGAGCCATTTCAGCATGCAAATGGTTCTGTGAAGTTCTAAAACTAAAAAGAACTGCTGCATTTACTAAAGAACACTTGAAGAACCATCTGTCTTTTTAACAGTGTATATACACCAATCCACTTACTGTATAGCTGCACTCTGTAGTTCTACAGTTACAGACTGTAGTCCATCTGTTTCTCTGATACTCTGTTACCCTGTTCTTCAGTGGTCAGGACCCCCATGAACCCTCACAGAGCAGGTACTATTTGGGTGGTGGATCATTCTCAGCACTGCAGTAACACTGACGTGGTGGTGGTGTGTTAGTGTGTGTTGTGCTGGTCTGAGTGGATCAGACACAGCAGTGCTGCTGGAGTTTTTAGCAGACCAACCAAAAATATTCAACTAACAATGTCCAGACAGACGGACAGACAGACAGACAGACAGACAGACAGACAGATAGATAGATAGATAGATAGATAGATAGATAGATAGATAGATAGATAGATAGATAGATAGACAGACAGAGAGAGATAGATAGACAGACAGAGAGAGAAATAGATAGACAGACAGACAGAGATAGATAGATAGATAGACAGACAGAGAGAGATAGATAGACAGACAGAGAGAGAGATAGATAGACAGACAGACAGAGATAGATAGATAGATAGATAGATAGATAGATAGATAGACAGACAGACAGACAGACAGACAGACAGACAGACAGACAGACAGACAGACAGACAGATAGATAGATAGATAGATAGATAGATAGATAGATAGATAGATAGATAGATAGAAAGAAAAGGTCTCTGTGTGTTCATGGTTCTAGATAGAACCGTTTTCTTTACTAAAGCAGCCTTGGAGAACCATCTTTTTACAGATACGATATTCAAAACCCTAAAGCACGTTTTTAAAATGTGATCATGACTTTGTTTTCATTTTTTTATTAAATTAAGAGATTTTCTTTCCCTGCTTTAGTTCCATGGTTTCCACGAAAGATCAGCGACCTGGACAAATGCAACCACCTGATTACCAAGTATGACCCTGATCTGGACCAAGACCATCCAGTAAGTAAACAAACGTCAGCCAAATCACTAGGCTGCTAATTAAAGGGCCTGTGTCTGACATTTTTTGTGCATTTTATTTTTTCCCTGAGGTAAATGTCATGATGTTTGTTTAGTTTTATGTTACCAAAACCATTTTCCATCCTCTCACAATTAAACAGGCCATTTTTGTTACTGTGCCTTTAGGACTGATATATGTAAATACGCTCTGTTCTGATTGGCTGTGCTTGCATGAGCCTCATTCAGATAGCAGCCCAGACTTCAACACTCCTTATAACTTCAGTATGAGTGGGTGGGGCTAAACTGCAGTAGACCAAATAGGGGGATATATGTAAATTATTTGGTTCGGACATCACAGAAAAAAATACCTCAAAAGAGGCTGTTTTTGTAGCTTAGTATCCACATCTGGACCGTATGGAATGGGGAGTGAATGGTACGTTTTAAAAAATGTTAGTAATGTTTACATAATACTCTTTATATAATACATAATAAGCTTTTTTATTGCTTTTTATTTTATTGTTTTTTGGTGATATGAGCCCTTTAAAGGGATCAGAACAAAGAAAATCATAATAAAGAGCGCTTTCAATTCACTGTAGGGCTTCAGTGATCCTGAATACAGAAAGAGAAGAGCACAAATCTCTGAACTGGCTTTCAACTTCAAACAGTAAGTAGAATAAACTGCATATTACAGCTGTTACTTTAAAGGAGAACTCCACCATTTTTTCAAAATTGTTAAGATGTACACAGAGTCATTCAGAGGGGTTTGGCGTGAAATGGTTGAATGTAGAGACGTCTTTACAGTGGTGGTGATGGGAACCAGGTGTCACCATGACTACAACACAAATATAGCCACTTTATTTACTGTCCAAAACCACCAGTGAACCTACATTTTTCTTCCTTTTATATAGAATTTACATTCACAGCATTTAGCAGACGCTCTTATCCATGAGAAGTGCTTTGTCTGTCTAGAGAAAGTATCTTTGGTAGTTACCAGTAGGTTAGAGAGGAAGACGGTCCTGAGCTCATACATTGAATACATTACAATACACTACACTACACTACAATACAATACACTACAATACACTACACTACACTACAATACACTACAATACAATACAATACACTACACTACACTACACTACACTACACTACAATACACTACACTACACTACACTACAATACAATACAATACACTATACTACACTACACTACACTACACTACAATACACTACAATACAATACAATACAATACACTACAATACACTACACTACACTACACTACACTACACTACAATACACTACACTACACTACAATACACTACAATACAATACAATACACTACACTACACTACAATACACTACACTATAATACACTACACTACACTACACTACACTACACTACACTACAATACACTACAAACTGCCTGCAGGAATGTTGATTATAGTGAAATAGTGTTAAATCTGAAAAAAATAAGGGAGACTGTTCTGCCCCACAACACCTGTCAACAAACTGTCCACCATAAATGTTTTGTGAAAACATTGTTTCTGCCAAAATTTTCTCAAAACTATCGAAAAACAGGCATCAGGCAGGGAATTCACAACCGCTGAGGGAGCTTTTAGAGGTGGACGTCTGGTTCCTATCATCATCACAGCGTTTCACACCAAACCGCTCAGAATGAGTTCATTCACATCAGAGTTCATTCACATATCACTCTTGCTGGAAGAAAATCTCGTATCGCCGTCTTTGCCATTTTTCAGTTTTTTGACAGAATTTGAAAGTACCTGTTGTTCTTTACACTGTGTGTAAATTTCGTGAACAGACCAAAAGAAACGGCCCAACATGACTTGGAAAAATTCTGATTCCATTCACTTACATTAAAAGTTAAGGAGGTTTTTCCCTTCTCCTGTAAAGTTACCACTTTGGCTTTTCATGATTTCATTATATACAAATTTGGAAAAATTGGTGATTTTCTCCATTAAAACAGGAGAAAAAGGAATAGCACAGCTTGTGTTTTAAAAAAAATATATATCCTTCCATTCCTTGCAGTGGTGACCCGCTACCGTACGTTGAGTACACTCCAGAGGAGGTTGCCACTTGGTAGGTCAACAACAGCAAACACACGACTTTGGGTTCTATAACGTGTCAAAGGGAAATAAAGGCATCGTGGCCAAGTGTGAATGCCACGTTTTATGGTTTGACAGGAGGGAAGTGTACAGGACTCTGACTGCTATCTACTCAAGTCACGCATGCAGGCAGTTCCTGGAGGGCCTGCAGCAGCTGGAGAGGGAATGCGGATATGGAGAGGACAAAATCCCTCAGCTCAGAGACGTGTCGGCTTTCCTGAAAGGTAATATGCGCAAGCCACTCCCGCAGAAGCACAATGAGTGAGAAATCCTTAAAAATGCACTTACAGCAGTGAAACCAGATCATGCTGAACATTTCTAACCCTCTATTGCCCGGTGTTGCCTGTAACACTGGGGAGCGATGATGAGGCGGGTGCATACGCTGAGAGAAGTGAGATTTATTAGGGGGTAAATCCATAATCAGGGTCTAGACAGTCCAGGGTCAAAGAGCCAACACGGAGAGATCGATGGGCAGACATGACAACAAGGAACACAGGCTAAACACAAAAACAGAGACTAGGAAAAAATAACGGAGGCCAGAAGATACGACACCAAACGATACCATACATACAAAGAATCCACTACAAAGACCAGCAAACAACTAGGGAAAAACACAGGGCTTAAATACAGAGACAAGGGTTAATAAGACACAATGTGATAAACACAGGCGGAACAATTAAAGGCAGGGTCTGGAAACAAGGTGGGCAGGAACTGGAACAAACACGGAAGCAAAACAAAAGCACATGGAGGACTGGGAGGGGGCCAATCGTGACAGCAACAACTACTTCATCTCAATTTTACTAAAAAGTTGTGATATAAAATCTGTTTTCCTCTTTAATTGTGGAAAAAGGGTCTTTTACTTTGAAAGGACAAACAATTGATGACATCACACGACCGGGGCGTCTTAGTATGACGTTGTTATCACCATATATTCCGAATGCCAATCGAAAACCTATTCATTTACAATATTTGTGAACATTCGTCATATGTTTTTAATAAAAAGATGTTTTAGAGTCATTTTGGAGATTTTATGATACTTTAAAAAATATTTCCATTATTTAAGCAATTTTAAACAACAAAACCACATCGAAACATTCTTATCATGTTTATGGAATAGTTCATGCAATAGAGGGTTAAAACTACGATCATTCGTTTAGCTTATTTTGTCAGGGACCATGCATTAAATACATGAGTCTCAAAAGAGAAGAGATGCTTTGCAACATCTACGTTTATAACTTTAGCTTTGTTAAGTCAATCGAATCGTTCACTCTCCAGCTCCTACAGTCCAATATAGACGCTGAGCTGCAAAATCAGCCCACGGTTTTTAAGCTCTTACAAAAAGCCACACATTTACATTTATCCTGTTAATACAGTGTACAGCAGTTTAGCCCCGCCCACTCATGCTGAAGCTATAAGACGTGTTTCAGCTCAGACTGCTTTTACAAAGGGTGGCCAATCAGAGCAGAGCTCATTTACATATTTCACTCTTGAAGGCACAGGAACAAAATCAGCCTGTTTTATTCTAAGGGCTGAAAAGAGGATGTAAATATTATGACCACAAAAAGACCTCAGAACTATGAAATAACACTCAGGGACTTACAAGGTGACTCACAGCAGCTTATTTTATTGTGTTTTCAGTCATTTTTAAAATCATTTTAACAACAAAATCTAAAAGAACCATCCACGGAAAGTTTCTTGAAGGAGCCAAAAGGGGTTCTGTGCTCCAAAGAACCCTTTCTGGCCCCTTTAATTTTAATCATGATTGAAAAAGTTGCATGTACCAGTCGGGTGATCTCTGACTGGGTCATACGTCAGTTTAATCCACGGTTCTGATTGGGTTTACAGATAGAACGGGCTTTCAGTTGCGTCCAGTGGCCGGGCTGCTGTCTGCGCGCGACTTCTTGGCGAGCCTGGCGTTCCGAGTGTTCCAGTGCACCCAGTATATTCGGCATTCCTCAGCCCCCATGCACTCGCCTGAGCCGTACGTACCCTTACAGACTTCACAGAGACTGTATCAGACATTAAGGAACGTGGTTGGACCGTGTTAAGCTTGTCGGATTGTGTTTTTAACAGAGACTGCTGTCATGAACTGCTTGGTCACATCCCCATGCTCACAGACAGGGAGTTCGCTCAGTTCTCACAGGTACACTCGGCTTAGTTCACTTTGTACAGCTTAATGGCTTATTATACAGTTATAATGTAGTAATTACACACACACATTCCAGGAATATGTGTATTCATTCTAGACATTAAAGAGGAATTCCACCAAATGTTCCAAATTTCAGCATAATTCAATCACTGAGGTGTATTCAGAGTGATTTGGTGTGAAATGGTTCACATGTCCTTACAGTGGTGGTGATGGGAACCAGGGGTCGCCATGACTACAACACAGATACAGACATTTTATTTACTATCCGGAACCACCAGTGAACCTACACATCTTCTGAGGTTTATATGGAATGCTAATGATTGTGAAATAGTGCAAAACCTGAAAAAATAAGTTTTATTTAAGGACTATTTTGCCTCCTGCATGTACCTCTCTGCCAGGAACGAATAAAAAAAAAGATGATTTATGCTAAAACCTCAGTCTCAGACATGAGGCAGCGAATTCATAACCATTTCATGTAGTAACTCTCTGTGACGGAGCATTTAGAGGTGGACGTCTGGTTCCTATCACCATCACTGTGAACACAGCGTTTCACACCAAACCACCCTGAACGACGACCGTTTAATTATGCAGAAATGCGGAAAAACCACTGGAATTCCCCTTTAGACTCCTGAACACCATATTTTGTTTCATAGGAGATCGGTCTCGCCTCCCTTGGAGCGTCTGATGAAGATATTGAGAAGCTGTCCACAGTAAGCATCTTAATGAAGGTCTTTGCTGACCTCTAGTGTTGTGTTTGGTGAAGTACATTCAGAATTTGTCAGCCTTTTCCTTCATTCCTTTTTTCTTGCATTAATTAGTGCACACACCTTCTAAGCCGCTTCTCCTTCTGGGTCACTGGTGCGGGGGGGGGGGGGGGGGGGCGGGGGGGGGGGGGGTTGGGGTGCTGGAACCTATCCCAGCGGTCATCGAGTGGAAGGCAGGATACACCCTGGACAGGTCGCCAGTTCATTGCAGGGCAGACAGACAGATTCACTCACAGCTAGGGGAAATTTAGCATGTCCAATTGGCCTGACTGCATGTCATTGGACTGTGGGAGGAAACCGGAGAACCCGAAGGAAACCCATGCAGACACGGGGAGAACATGCAAACTCCACACCGAGAGGACGCTGGTCACCCGGCCCGGGGAATCAAACCCAGGCCCTCCTTCTTTAATTAACACTGTATGAATAATTAGGTGTAGGAGTGGTTAGTATAGAAAATGTTCTGCCAGAAACGAATCTGTAAACATTCACCTTTACCTAAAGGGGAGCGAACGTCAGGTGCGAAACGGCATGTGTAATGGGAGTGTCTGTATCCTCTGTTACAGCTGTACTGGTTCACTGTTGAGTTCGGGCTGTGTAAGCAGAACGGGGCAGTGAAGGCCTACGGTGCTGGCCTGTTGTCCTCCTACGGAGAACTTCTGGTGAGACAACATTCGATTTCATTAGGCCCAGTTCCATTTCTTTCTACCCGTTGTTTTTCAGCGCCGCTCTGTAGGCGACCCTGCCCGTCTGCAGGGACAGCAGAGGAGGGGAAAGTTCAGCTCCTCACTGCTGGGCTTTAGTTACATTTAGGGATCATACGCCTTCAAAGAGGGGGGTAATTATTTATTATCACCCACCCCCAATTCTTCACTGATATGAAGCTGAAGTCAGATATTCTCCAGATTCTTGTTCAAATTTTACGTTCCACCTTAAATGGGTGGAATTTAAGGTGGGATGGTAAATTTAGCCAGCTACTGAGCATATTACTAACCATTTTTTTTTTGTGCTTGTTATGAATATAAGGCCCATAATACATTGAAACCACATTAAACTATGATAATACAATGATTATCATCACTTTTAAGGGAGAAAATACATTGGTGGATTTTCATTGGTTGCTTGTTAAGCCGTCTTGCCAGTTGTCCCTTTATTCTCACAACACTCTGTTTGGAGTGTCTCTGAAAAACCTCCATTTGGAGGCCCATGTAGCCCCAACACTTCGCCCCACCTCTCTATCTCAACAACAATTGGGACGCCCTACCCCTCGGCTAAGAGGTCGGGCGAGGGATGAAATGTCTGGGATGAGGGATGAAATGGTCTGAGTGGATCAGACACAGCAGTGCTGCTGGAGTTTTTAAACAGCTCAGTGTTGCCGCTGGACTGATAACAGTCCACCAACCAAAAATATCCAGCCGACAGTGTCCTGTGACCACAGATGAAGGACTGGAGGATGACCAACACAAACTGTGCAGCAGCAGATGAGCTGTCGTCTCTGACTTTACATCTACAAGGTGGAACGACAAGGTAGGAGTGTCTAATAGAGTGGACAGTGAGTGGACACAGTGTTTAAAAACTCCAGCAGCACTGCTGTGTCTGATCCACTCGCACCAGCACAACACACACTAACACACCACCACCACGTCAGTGTTACTGCAGTGCTGTGAATAGCACCCAAATAGTACCTGCTCTGTGAGGGTCTATGGGGGTCCTGAGCACTGAAGAACAGGGTAACAGCTTAACTTTGAATCTTGACCTCGTCTCTGAAGACTTTGTGCTGGCTTCAAATTCATGTAACCATGGCGTGTCCTCTGTTCTAGTACGCTCTCTCCAATGAACCTGAATACAAACCATTCAACCCTGTTGAGACGGCGGTCCAGCCCTACCAGGATCAGACATTCCAGCCCGTGTACTTTGTGTCCCAAAGCTTCGAGGACGCCAAGAACAAGATGAGGTGAGAACAGTCTGAGGGAAAAAGAGGTTTGTATACAGGAGTATATAACATAACTGCAGTGCCACTCCAACGACTGGACAAACCTGATTTAATGTGCATTAAGATACTGAAACAAATCTAAACACCCAATATCAGTGTGCGAGAGACCCCCTGGTGCTTGTGGGGAGGGGGTGTCCCATGTTGGCATTGGCAATTTGCTACAGGGCCACCTCGAGGCAAACCAGTGCAACATCACTCGCTGATTAACGATATCAAAGACAGATGCTTGCTATTTTGTCAGTGAAGCAGGCTAAACAATGACCGTTCCCTGAATTTGTATTTTACCCTATCAGTATATGTTCATTTTCAGGGAAACCCAGAGTTTTGATTTTGAGACATTCAGGGGATCCAAGAGGTTAATTAGGAAGTCTTGGACCCCCCAGAACCCCCCTGTATTTCACACCTTGCTCAAGAACGGTTTTCTCCAGCCAAAAAAGTCTCAGCTCATGTGTTTCTTCAAGATCTTCTTCAAGAAGACTGTAATATAGAAGGTTTTATTTAACATTTTCATAGTTTTGAAGGGGTCACTTATTATAAAACAAAGAAAATCCTTCTATGGGTAAGTTAAGTGATACTTTTTCAATCCCACAACTGGGGAAATTCCACCTCTGCATTTAACCATCCGTGAAGCGAAACACCACATACACACTAGTGAATACGCACACACAAGAAGAAGAAGAAGAAGAAGAAGAAGAAGAAGAAGAAGACGACGACACTGAACTTGTTTTTAGTTGAATGTTACTTTAAGACAGACTGAGCATTTACAAAGCATCTGCAGTGGACCATCCAAATAAAGTGTTACCCAAAGTTTAGATAGTTCTATACTGTCCTGGTTGCTACAGTAATGTTACAGTAGTCCATGAGGAGCTCTTATTTAGGTGCTTTTGAACGTTTTCCTAATGCAGAAAGCCAAAGTTAGCTGCTTTCTTAAGCAAAACGAACAAGAATAGCATGAAGGTTCGAGCAGCGTTTCTTATAGGCTGATTATTGAGTGCAGCATCATATCATAACGGATTGGTAACCGTCTCGATGGCAGACTATCTCACTTTGTTCAACTGGGCAGTGAAGACCCAGAGAGCAACCATATATTGGTCCGCTGGCATGATAAGGCTGGCACCCCGCTGACTGTTTGCCACCGCAGGTCCACCCTCGGACCATCCAGATTACTGTCCTGCATACAAGCTCTAATTCGGTTTTAATCTCGAACAGATTTTAAATGCACAGAGAATTTTATTTTGGAAAATAAGACAAATATTACAAACAACCAGAAAAAAAAAATTATATAAATGATCTAAAATGAACTTATAGAAAATGTTGTTGGTGGCAAATTATTTACTAAACTAATTTACAAAGCATAACTAAAGAAAGTAAGGAAGGAAAAATAAGAAAATTAGACTGTGAATGGACAATAAGCAACAATCAGTGGAATTTTGTCCAATACTCCACTTTACGACCAGTGGGCTGCCCAGAAAACGCTGAGCAAACACCAGCGGACCACCAGCATTGCCATCAGCAGGCCAACAGTGGTCCACTATTCTCTAGCTATCAGCGGATTGCCCACACTTCACAGGAGTGAAGAGTGTCCCTTGTCCCTACGTTTACATGGATGTATTCTATTCTGATTGAGCTACTCAGATTATCATCAGATTATAGGCTGCGTGTAAACGAGGCTAATGAGAAGTAATATAGCCTGTGACAAACATCTTTTGAAAGGAAAACTTGCTTTGTGTATCTGTAATTGTGAGAGATTGAATATGAATGCTATTGTTGCTCTACAGGCAATATTCATCCACCATCCAGAAGCCTTTCTCCATCAGATATGACCCCTACACCTGCTGCATAGAGGTCCTGGACAACCCCTGCAAGATCCAGAACGTTCTGGGCCAGATGAGGGAAGAACTGAAGATTCTACACAGTGCATTAGAGAGACTGGGCCAATGCTGAGCCTTGATTGATGATTTATCACAAAAGGATTCAGGAAATATATATGTGTATATACACTCATCAGCCACTTTATTAGGTACACCTTGCAAGTAAAAGGTTGGACCCCCTTTTGCCTTCAGAACTGCCTTAATTCTTCATGGCAGACTTTCAACAAGGTGTTGGAAACGTTCCTCAGAGATGCTGGTTGGTTATTTGAGTTCCTGTTGTCTTTCTATTATCTGGAACCAGTCTGCCCATTCTCCTCTGACCTCTCACATCAACAAGGCATTTTCGTCCACACGACTGACCGCTCACTGGATATTTCCTCTTTTTCGGACCGTTCTCTGTGAACCCTAGAGATGGTTGTGTGTGAAAATCCCAGCAGATCAGCAGTTTCTGAAATACTCAGACCAGCCTGTCTGGCACCAACAACCACACCACGTTCAAAGTCCCTTAAATCCCCTTTCTTCCCCGTTCTGATGCTCGGTCTGCACTTCAGCAAGTTGTCTTGACCACCTCTACAGGCCTAAATGCATTGAGTTGCAGGCGTGTGATTGGCTGATTAGCTATTTGTGTTAACGAGCAACTGAACCTAATAAAGTGGCCAGTGAGTGTATAGAGAGAGATTTATATGATGAGTATTCTTCTTCAGTACACCTTTAAATATGTCTGTGTCAGCAAGCTGCAATGAACAGAAAATAATATTTATTTTGACTATTCAACTGATATCCAGCTTTCTTCTGTATTGGGTATTAAGTTTCATTGGGTTGTCTGAGAAATGTTCAAGGAAAGTGTGAGTGAGTCTGTAACTGCGCTCGAGTTACACTGTGAGTTACACTTGCACCTAAACATTTGCATACATACACTGAGTTACCAGTTTATTAGCCTTGCACAGCAATTCATACATAATATAGCCAAAAATATGTGGACACTCCGACTAATTATGGTGTTTGGAAGTTTAACCACACACATGGCAGTACAGCGGGTCATACTGAAGAGCTCAGTGACTTTAAATGAGGCGCTGTCATAGGACACAAGCATTTTCTTGACATTCTGTTCACTGTAAGTGCTATTATTGTTAAATAGAAGCATGTTGGAGCAACAGCAGCTCAGATTTGAAGTAGCAGACATTTAGTGATGCTGCCAAGTGCTGAGGCATGTAGCACATAAACATCAAATATCCTCTGCTGCATCACTCACTACAAGTTTTCTCCAACCTGCCTCTGGAATCAACATCATCACAAGAACTGAGCATTGGGAGCTTCAGGAAATGGGTTTCAATGGCTTTCAGTTGCTACACACAAGCCTAAATTCCCTCGTGCGAGGACCAAGCAGTGGCTGGAGTGGTTTAAAGCACATCACCACTGGACTCTAGAGCAGCGGAAATATGTTATCTAGAGTGATTAATCACGCTTCGTTATCTGATAGCCTAACGGACAAATCTGAGTTTGGCAAACGCCAGGAGAACGTTACCTACCGGAGTGCTTAGTCCAACAGTAAAGTTTGGTGGAGGAGGGATAATGGGCTGGGGCTGTTTTTCAGGGTTTGGGCTCTTAGTTCCAGTGAAGGGTGATGACAATGCTACAGAACACAAAGCCACTTCACACAATTATATGCAACAGGCTTTGTGGCAATAGTCTGGGGAAGAGCCTTTCTTGGCTGACTGTGACTGTGTCCCTGTGCACAAAGCCTGCTCCTCAACCCCACTGAACATCTTTGGGATGAACTGGAATGTCGATCGAGAGTCAAGCCTTCTTGTTTACAGCAGTGCCTGACCCCACAAATGCTCTTTTGACTGAATGGCCTAAAAGTTACTAACACAATCTTGGGGAAAGCGCTCCCAGAAGAGTGGAGGCTGTTATGATTATGTTATGATTGTGAAGCTCTTATGTGTGTGATTGTCAGGTGTCCACAAACTTTTGGCCATACAGTGTGCACTGTGGGCCTACAGTAAGTGGTATAAATCAGATAGAATTATCCACAGTGTTCCCAAAAATGGCACATTCTGTAGGTAACAAAAGATTTATGTAGTGAGGAACGTGACAACCGTGACAGAACGTTGGCAAATACTCCACTCAACCTAAAAAAATGTAGTTGACATCAGACCTAAGCTGCCAAATTTGTGAAAGGATATTGGCTAAAAGCTACTGGGAATTATTCCAATCACAATGACAGCCAGAAAACCCAAATTTAGAGTATTTTGATCATTTCACATAATGTTCATTACGCATGCCTATGAAATGTCACACTAATTGGACAGACTGTAATTTTTTTAAGTAGTCTGAATGGGCTAAAATATGCATATCGGAAAAACGGATGTCAACCTGCATAGCAGGAGGCAACACTAGGCACAACAAGCAGAACCAAGTCACAATGTGCCTGACTGCACCAACTGAGACTGTACCAGTCTATTGGCCCTACAGCTTATCTAACAGGGCAGTGACCGCATTGCTTCGCTTCACTACCTTTGCTCGGTCTGTGCCTGCTGTAAGCGGATGAATAGCATTCAAGTCTCATGAGATCCGTGCCAAACGTGAACCAAAGAGAGTCACAGAAAGATGACCAGCACCATTTTCTGAGAGTGTGTCCTTGATTCCTTGGTTAAGGCAGCATTTCGTGCTGTGGACGTTGTTGTTGTATAATACTGGGTGATCCTGAACTTCAACAGTGAGATGTTCAGAATGTTCGCTTTGTTTCACTGCTGTGACGGCAAGTCCTAGGAAAACTGAACGTTCTGCTGACCGAACCAGTGGCAGAATTTTCCATTGCTGCTCCATTGAAAATCACAGAGTATCCGATTTGCTGCCAACATGAGGAAGCATGACATGACCCCAGACCCACTTCCTAGTAAAGGCTAGTGATGCCCTACACTCTCAGTAATAAAGGTACTAAACTGTCACTGGGACAGTTTTCCCCTCGTCACTGGGGTGGAACCCTCAAGGATTTATCTCAGTACCTTTAGTCAGGGAACATAACTGAACCATAATCCACTGAGATGATCTGTTCTAAGCTGTGCTGACTCCACACACCCCGCCTCGCCTCGCCTCCAGGCTTTTATTCTACTGCTGTGTTTTAAATCATTCAGTTATGAAAAGGTACAAATACCAACTTTTGACCTGGAGAAACTGATTTAAGGTTCACAATCAGACCTTAAAACCACCGTAGAACCTTTGAGGGAACATTTACATTGTTTGTAGCTTGATTAAGGAATAATGTACCTGCACAGAACCGTGTTGGGGTGGAGTTTCAATTTCAAAAGTAAAAAGTAATCCAGGACTAAAAGTTTTAACTCAATGTACATTTTATAGTAATTGAGACTGAAGAGTGCATTGACATAGCTGGGAAAACGGAAAATGTTCATGGAATACTGTGTAAAAAATAAATAAATAAAACCTAAGCTAAAAAAAAAAAAACATTTTAGGCCAAAACCTTATAACAAAACTATTACAAGTATCAGGCAATGCATTCATAATCATTTGGTGTAGTAACTTAATGGGATGTAGCTTTTAAAGCCATTAAATGCTTTGGATGTCTGGTTCCTAGTACTGTACTGGTGAACAATGTTGGCTTGGTAAATGTAACGAGTCCTTTTGAGGGGCAGGAGGAGTGAGGACATCGGGGGCAGGTGTGGAACTACACACTGCAGAGGCAGATGGTGATGATAGTAGGCAGGGATGGCTCATCGTCTCATGAGACCTCGAGCAGCACTGGGAAAAATACAGTGTACGCAATCACAGTGATTTCCTGCACAGCTCTATTTCGGCTCATTTTTGGTATGTAGGTGTTTGTTTTAAATATGATGGCAGATATTGAGCTTATTACGTTGTTTTTTTAAGTCATTACATATTCAGAGGCTATTCATGCATCTAATTTCTGCATCCGCGGTGGAACGGTGCCCAATTTGAGTTGCCTCGGGAATTGGGGTCTGCGGCCTCTGGGCCTTGGCTACACTGGCCTGGTCAATAATCCATCCTTGCTTGTGGGCTTCTACGTTCAAGATGGTTCTTCAGTAAACATTATAGCTCTTTATAGAATCAGGAACACTCAAAAACCAATTCACACAATTACACGGTTCTGCAAGGTGAAAGCATTCTTCAGACTGATGGTTCTATAGGGCTCTACATAGCACCAAAAGCGTTCTTCTATTGTATACAAGCTTGACATCATTAACATAGCAGAACCCATTTTTTGGTGCTACATAAAACCATTTTCAAAAAGGTTCTACATAGAACCGTATACAGCACATTCTCAAAAACCATTTCACCGTGCAAACAACCATACATGTACATGGACCCTCACAGAGCAGGTACTATTTAGGTGGCGGATCATTCTGGGTACTGTAGCAAGACTGACGTGGTGGTGGTGTGTTAGTGTGTTGTGCTGGTACGAGAGGATCAGACACACATGATGGAGTTTTTAAATACTGTGTCCACTCACTGTCCGCTCTATTAGACACTCCTACCTTGCCGGTCCACCTTGTAGATGTAAAGTCAGAGACGACAGCTCATCTGCTGCTGCAGTTTGTGTTGGTCATCCTCTAGTCCTTCATCACTGGTTACAAGACACTGCCCACCAGACTCAGTGTTGAGAATGACCCACCACCCAAATAGTACCTGCTCTGTGAGGGTCCATGGGGGTCCTGACCACTGAAGAACAGGGTAACAGAGTATCAGAGAAACAGATGGACTACAGTCTGTAACTGAACTACAAAGTGCAGCTATACAGTAAGTGGAGCTGATAAAGTGGACAGTGAGGGTTGAAGGCGTATGATGCCCTAAATGTAACTAAAGCCCAGCAGTGAGGAGCTGAACTTTCCCCTCCTCTGCTGTCACTACAGACGGGCAGGGTCGCCTACAGAGCAGCGCTAGTAGCTGTTAATGAAGTGATGCGCTTTTATTTTAGGGGCCCATTTCAGAGGGAAAGATTCTGACCACTACCCCTCATAACTCAGCCCCAAGAGGCAACAAGACACTCAAAAACAAGGGGTAGGGGTAAAAACAAGAAATGGGATTAGGCCTAAGACTCTATTTTGGACAGACAAGTACATATGGTCAGTAAATAAAATTCCCAAGCTAAGGTGGTGTTGCAATGTTCTGGAATTTTGTTCCACGTGGCAATAAACACTGGAACGAAAGGATGGTTCAATGCGTCTTCATAATGTTAGCTCATCAAGGGCCGTGAAAGCTGCTCTTGATTTTTCTTCAAGGACGACTCCATGTAGCCCACATTTAGCATGATACAACCTCAACAAAGTAGCTTCCAGCATGACCAAGTGTAGCTTTAAGGAGAAGGAACGGGAACTAATTACAAATAATTGAAGGATCACGTTTCTCCTTCTGCCTTGACGGACCGCCAAGACTTGGAGCTAGAGCAGGTCAAGGGGACCTCTTGGCACATTCCCTGTCTGTCAAGGTGCTTTTCTGATGATGGATTATCTGTGGTCACACTTGCGAGGGAGTACGATCTACCACGGACCTGTTGAACTGATACTCGAGATTAGCCTGCCTAGTTACCATTCAGTTCTCTTCTGGAGTCCAAACACGAAAAGACCACCCTTCAGCACTGACCATAAAACATGGCCGTTGGGAAGGAATATCGGTTCCTTTTGTGAGGTAAAGCCATGTGTTTCCCATGTACGCAAGGTTAAATCAGACAACTGCTGTCTTTCACAGACTCTCAATGAGACTCCTGTGAGAGAGATAGAAAGGGGGGGGGGGGGGGGGGGGGGGCGAGCGAGAAAGAGAGAGAGAGTGAAGTTTGGATTCAGAAAATGAGTGTAATATATGAGAGGAGTGCAGAGGCACACACATCCACTTACATAAACTAAAATTCAAATGCTTAATCGTTTCTCGTATCTCATCTTTCTCCAATCCGCAAATCCTTCTGCGAAACCACGGCTTGGACCTAAATCTGCCGAGTCCAAAACAAATGTGTGTTGCCATAGCATTAAGATAACCAATGAGGGTTCCAGTGCAGGTCTTGTAGCTCACATTTTGCCCACAAATCCCAGACGCTTATTGTTGTGCCACAGAACATGAGCGATTCCTTTCGCTAATGCCATAGACTTCACTACCTTGGCGCTGTGTCTACTGAGAGAGGTCAAGGAGTGCGTTGTTTCTTCAGGGATGTCCGGAAAGCGAGCCGTGTTATCTTGCACTGTCCTCTAAACACTGCGGCTGAATATGGGCTGTGAGGTCTAGCTGACACTGTAGGTCTACTGTCAAGAACTGCTTCACCTAATCCTGGTCTTACTCCTCAAAAGGTTGAAACTAATGCAGAAGAGCCCCTCATGAAAAGGAGGCTAATCCTCTGGACTCCACAGTATTGTGCTAGTCCTAATTCAGCTTTCTTCTGTTCCTGAGGGTGTGCACCCGTATCTTACGTGGCATGTAGGATTAGGCCTGCTGTGCTCTTCCAAGGTTCAAACTGAGCTGGAGCGCCTTTGATCCTCTCGGTTTATTAATATTTTTAAGCTACTGAGACTGAGAACAAGGTCCGCAGCAACTTTTGAACTTCAGGAGTGTCTGTTTTGTTGGCCACAGCTGTGGATACGAAGCTTTACACCAGCTTTACATCAACTGTTGAAAGCATTCTTCTGAGGTACAAACACGTTAAACCGGGGGACGCAAACCAAAATGTTAAGAAGGGCCATTTTGTCCTTCCAGGAAAAATCAAAGAGCCACAATAATTTGGCTGTAAGTATGTTTTAATGCATTAGTCTAGACTAACACATTTAATATAAAAAAGCACAGTAAATAAGTAAAAAGTGTGTGCTAATGTCCCAGTAATGGAGAAAAAAAAAAAACTAAAGAAAAAACAAACAGACTTACTTTGCTCTGCTTTAAGCTTCAGCTCAGCTATAGATGCTATTCTCACATCTCTGGCAGGAAACTTTTTTACACAAAAGTAGAACGGTTTCTTGTAAAATGTCTCTCAGTGTCTCTCTCAGACTTTCAGTTGCTTCTCATTTGCCAGCTTCTTGTTCAAATTTCCCCGTTCCACCTTAAACGGTGTCTGAGGCGGCAGAATGTAACTGCTGGACCATTTAGGGTGGAACAGGAAAATTTTAACAAGATGCTGGTGAATGAGAAACAACTTCAGCTTCATGACTTTTTAGTGTTTGTCAGTTTCTCGTTGCAGGTTAAACGTATCAGGAAACCGGCTGGAGTGACTATAAACACTAAAAAGTCCATTCGTCTCCAAATTATCAATGTTTTTTAAATCTCTCTTTGCCGTTTCATAGCTACTATCCAGGTGAGACTGTTGTCTGTGTTGCTATGGTGACCAGCAGTCTGCGCTGATCTTCGGGGTTAAAGGGTGAATCAGCAGTTCTACGTTAACTCCAGCGTTTAAGACCATTTACTGTTAAACTGTGTTGAAGGATCAGCAGAGCTTTATTTTACTGTAGAGGAGGATTATTTTATTATTACCTACTGATCTGATTCAGCTGTGGAGCCACGACAGGACAGTAGAAGAGCTGCATGCAGCTTCAGCCACTTTTACCTGAACCTTGAACGAGAGAGATCCTTATGATCCACTAAAGATTGTTTTCGCACACAAGTCAAATGTTTCTAAAAGTGATTTCTTCATGTTTTAAGATTATTTTTACTGTGTTGGGTGTATACAGCAGATATGCAAAAAGGTGCAGCTTTGTGGTTTGGGTTCTCAGCCCTCCAGATTCGCTCCTCATTGCTCGCCAGCAGCTCAACAGTCTCACATTTAACACAGAGAGAGCAAAGCCAAAGTAGAGTCCTAGTTCATCTGATAAAATATTTCTCTGTAACTGTTATTTTACTACATTAATCAAAAATATGAATCAATATGCCATTCCATCAGCAGAACGGTCACCAGACGGCCTGCAGAAAGAGACTAAACTCAACAAGACTGTCCTGAAAATCGGGCCAGGTATCTTCACCTGACTGACTCGTCAGCAGCCACCAGATGGCAACCTTTGCTAAAAATCACCCCAGGCCTCAGTATCGATCACAGGCAGGGTTTCACGTTACTGTGAGAAAACCTCCTGGCTCCTCCACTGCTGCAGTTTCTCGCTCTGAAAGTTATTATGTCCTTTGGAAGAACGTTCCCGAGTGTGTGTGTGAGAGCAAGAGCATGTGGAGAGATGTGGCAGCGTCTGACGTCGATTCCTCAAGCACAGCTGTTCCAGCCTCGGCTGGGTCCAGCGCTCCCAAACGCTCTCTTCACACCACATCGGACTTGTTCAAACAAAGCCAGAGGACCAGAGAGCGGTAGCATGTTATGCTTGTGGATGGCGGTTTGCTCCTGCGCTCCAAGAAACATAGAGGGCTGTCTAAAAGCTTGAAAGAGTAGAGGTCCCTTTTCCCCCTCACCTTCTTTGTACCCAGCCATCTCAGTCACACAGCAACACCCACATACATTTATGCATTGAAGGAGCACAATACGCCCCATTGTTACGACCTGAACACGTGCACATGCAGTGCTGATTCACGAAAAAGTCATAAAGATCATGAAAACAACAGAAAATGACTAATTAATGCTTTTTATATAATTTGAAAATGCCTGCTGCCCTGTTCACACACACCCACCCACACCCACCTTCTAAGCCATTTCTCCTTCTGGGTTGCGGAGGGGGGAGTAGCTGAAGCCCATCACAGCTGGGCGAAAGGCAGGATAGATTAATTAAATTAAGTGACCCTTATTAATTTCACCTCTGCATTTAACCCATCCTTGAAGTGAAACACCACATACACACACTAGGGGGCAGTGAGCACACTTGCCCGGAGTGGTGGGCAGCCCTATCCACAGCACCCGGGGAGCAATTGGGGGTTAGGTGTCTTGCTCAAGGACACCTCAGTCATGGACTGTCGGTGCTGGGGATTGAACCGTCAACCTTCCGGTCGCAGGGCCAGTTCCCTAACCTCCAGCCCACGACTGCCCCAAGTGTCCAGGATACACCCTGGACAGGTCACCGATCCATCACAGGGCTGCTGCCCTGTCCAGTATCTTAAAACGTCATGATCGTCATGATGGTGCGACTAAAATTCTTGATCCATTAAAACTCAACAGAGTTTTCAAATTTTATACATAACTCAATCACTGCGATGTAAACAAAGTCGTTCTGAGTGATTTGATGTGAAACGGTTTAATGAAGAGAAACTTACACACTCAGATTTCTTTACAGTGGTGGTGATAGGAACCAGGGGTCACAACACAAATACAGCCACCTTATTTACTATCAAAAATCCCCAATGAGTTTTTATACATGTTGATGATGGCAAAACAGACATAAATCCAGAAAAGTAAGTTTTCTGTGGGAACTATTTTGACTTACAATGCTTTATGTGGACCTCTCCACAGTAAATGGATTTGGAAAAAAAATGTGCCTTAGGCTAAAAGCTTATCACAAAACTATCATAAAACAAAAACAATGTCTCAGACATCAGCAGGATATTCATGAGATTTCACCGCAATAACTCTCCGAGAGGGAATCGTTAGAGGCATTATGGGGCAGTCGTGGGCTGGAGGTTAGGGATCCAGCCTCGTGACCGGAAGGTTGCCGGTTTGATCCCCAGAGCTGACAGTCCATGACTGAGGTGTCCTTGAGCAAGACACCTAACCCCCAACTGCTCCCCAGGTGCCGTGGATAGGGCTGCCCACCGCTCCGGGCAAGTGTGCTCACTGCCCCCTAGTGTGTGTGTGCTCACTAGTGTGTATGTGGCGTTTCACTTCACGGATGGGTTAAATGCGGAGGTAAAATTTCCCCGTTGTGGGACTAATAAGGGTCACTTAATATTAATATTAATTAAACTCTTCAGACGTCTGGTTCCAATCCCCTCCACTGTGAGCGGTAAGTTTCTCTAGAAAAGACCATTTCACACCAAACCACTATGAGAGACTTTTTACTCTCCAGGGTATATTTTGGTTTTTCCATCTGAAATTGCATGACCAAATCGTAAGGCAAACTTTTCAGTTACTGCATGAAATTAAGGTTTTTTTTTTTCATAAAATCCCCCCTCAAATTACCAGAACATGTGTTTTATGATCTCCACATATCACCATACGCTTACAATTCACTGCTGAAGGCCAAAAATCTCCGACGCTCTTTGTGTTGTTTTCTAAAAGTGATGTTTCCAGAGCAGATCACTGAAGAGACGCCGTCTGTTTATAGTTTAGAGCCCAGATTTGGGGAAAAACGGCTCGACTTTCAGTAGAAAAACAAAGTTCAGCTTCTTTTATTATAAGGGTTTAAAATGACATCACCGTCTATTAGACTGGAGAGAAGAGCTACAGCCTCACACGACGCCCAGCTTCTGAATGGAGCTTATGGAATATGAACGTTATGAAGAACATCACCAAGTGCGGTTTGGACCCACCGGTGGTCCCACGGAGTTAAAAGGTGGCTCTTCTGGGGTTCTTTACATAAGAAAATTGTTCTATGTGGGACCATGAACCTGCTGCATGATTAAAAGGTTCTTCTTTTCATGTAAGGGTTCCTCTGAGTTTCCTTGAAACTGGTGGTCTCAAGGAGTTTAAGAGGTGAGCACCGTTTAATTCTGCAGATATTTTATGATTTTTTTTCCCCCCAAAAAAATAAAAGGTGGAATTTTCCATTCCATTCAGAGTTTAGAAAGTTTATCCTTTTCCTGTTTTGAAGGTACCATGTTTTTTTGTGACAGCAGGCATATGTTCATGGAAATCCAAAGATTTAGATACTATAATTAGGGCACTAAAAATCATGACATCTTATTTAACTGCCATATGAATAACTGTGATAATTTGTCATTTTTCATTCCTTGTGTGCAACTATTAAACAGCACTCAATGCTGCCCTCTAAAGGTGTTAGAGCACCAATCAGATGTTTGTTGTTTTTTATGACGTGTCTCAGAAAATGAGTTGCCTTCTTGTATTTACACGCATTACTTACAAACTCAATTTTGTTTTTAATAAACAATGGAAAACTCCAGCAGCACTGCTGTGTCTGATCCACTCGTACCAGCACGACACACACTAACACACCACCACCACGTCAGTGTTCATGCAGCGCTGAGAATGATCCACCACCCAAACAGTACCTGCTCTGTGGGGGTCCATGGGGGTCCTGACCACTGAAGAACAGGGTAACAGAGTATCAGAGAAACAGATGGATACAGTCTGTAACTGTAGAACTACAAAGTGCAGCTATACAGTCAGTGGAGCTGATAAAATGGACAGTGAGCGTAGAAACGAGGAGGTGGTCATGATGTTACGCCTGATCGGTGTACATAGTTATATAATTTCATGTTCCAATCAAAACCTTCGTTTACATGTAAACATCATTCCTATGCAACATTTTATAAATATGGTGGATTTACCCTTTAAAGGGGCAAAATACATCACTCAAACTAGGTCAGGAGTATTTGACCTAAGGTGCCCTTCACGTTTCCATCAGAAGAAGTAATAGTAGAAGTGGAAAATGTAGAAGAACATCCTGTTTTCCCTTCTGTTCCTATTACTCTTCTACAAAGACCTGCGATTCTATTACCTCTTCCAAGATTTCAGGGTCAGCAAGAGTTGGTTGAAATTCGTTACAGGTTGGCAGAAGTCACCCAGATCCTACACCGTCCACTACAGCATGTGCAGCCATTGGCCATTGGTAGGGACTAATCCTGACCTATGCGGTGTGCCTGCGTGAGGCGGAGCACCTGTAGAGCAGGTTGTTTTGTTCCTCCCTCTTCTGAACAGCCCACTGGCACCAAGCACCTCCTGCCGTTCGGTGACCTGTGGCTCACCCCTGTGCTGGCTTGGCAGGACACACCAGAGCACAAGCACAGATACAGCTCTTCACAGAAAGAGGAAAAAAACAAGACACATAGAAGCACGCACACATACGCGAAAAAAGAAAAGTGCTTCACAGGAAATCTGTTTCCACTACTGGGTCTTGACGCAGAGAGGCTGGTACACGCAAACACGGCGGTTAGCCACAACACAATGAGAGCATATGAAAAAAAGCAGACTTTATTAAAGAAAAAGAGCTACAAAAATAGATACATTCCTCAGAAGGAGATACCAGCTCACATCTCCGTCGTCCAGAAGGAGATTTTTCGGTCTCCGCCAATCGCACACAGAGGGAGGTTCCTGTGCCAGCTAAGACCTGCCCCCACGGAAGACGAGCCAATCATCACAGGCTGCAATGAGATCGTATGAAACGAGGCACGAGTTAGCGCCGAAACTCACCGACAAACACTGACGACGTGCATGTGCACGCAATCTCAACTCCTCACTCACCTGAGGGTGACCGAGGTGATGCACCTGAAACTGACTGTTGACCTTTCCTGGACAGCCAGTAGTGGAGAAAAGATTTTCATTTGCTCTCGACCACCTGAGAGAATAAAAACAGTAACCGTCGTTGATCCTCGCATATCAGGACAGGGCTGAAGGGAACAAAAGAGTTGTGTTTACCTGAAGAGTCGCGCCCTGTCCAAGTGAGCCGGCCTCTTCTCCTGAGGGTAACTAACAGCAAAACAGAACGTTTACTGGACATTCATGCAGACCGCATAGATTTTGGCTTTTTAAAATGATCAAATATAAATAAACACAGTAAAAAAATCGTAAGACTTGTAATTTATATTTAAAACACTTTCTACTATATTTTTATTTTGGGATGTTGCTACTACAGGGAGATTCACTCGAAAGAGGCCCCGAATATTCTGTAATAGCTTGCCTCTAGGATGAAGCAATCTGAAATAAACAATGTGCAATGAGCTCCTCGGTGTATGGAGCTTCGAACAAGCCGGGATGCCCCCGAGTCAGACCGAGGAGGTAGGCACCGGACAGCCGCCGCGACGTCTAACCTCTCTAATGCACCAATAAGGAGCGCCACGTCAAAATGTGTCTGGCAGAAAACGAAGATCACTTCCAGCATCGCATGTATTGCAATCTATTACACACACGTCAAGATATGTAGCGTATTTTTTTGGCTCAGACGCTTCATCCTAACAGACGTGATGCTAAAACAGAAAATTCGGGCCTCTTTCGAGTGAATCTCCCTGCATCCTGTATCATATTTATTTACTCTTACACTTTGGAAGTTATCTATAAAGGTGGAAACTCCGAACGACACCTTCTTAATTTAATTCTACTGATTTAAAAAAAAATGTTTCGGACTGAACACATCGCAAGGTTACCGTAAAACAACGTCTCTGACATTAGGCAGCACATTCATGACCATTACATTTAATAATTCTCTGTGAGGTACGTTGTTGAGTTATTACAGAGTGCCTATGACAAACTCTGACTCGGTACGTTTTTCTAGAATTGAGCGTTTCACTCGTTTACATCATTTAAGGGAAATTAGCTTTTGCAATACCCCTTAACTTGCATTAAAAGTTAAGTTACTCTTTAGCAGACACAACTACCATATGTTCATAAAAAACCCAACATTTCAGATCCCATAAATAAGTTTCATGATCATGATTGTTTAGCTGAAAATTCATCGCCATATGAATAAGTACGCGTTCCTTATGCGCAACTATTAAAAGTAAATGTGGCCAAATTGGCTGACTGGCGCTCTCTCTTCCTAGCGGTCACTACCATGGACTATATACACCAAATCAGGCATAACATTCTGACCACCTCCCTGTTTCTACACTCACTGTCCACTTTATCAGCTCCACTTACTGTATAGCTGCACTCTGTAGTTCTACAGTTACAGACTGTAGTCCATCTGTTTCTCTGATACTCTGTTACCCTGTTCTTCAGTCGTCAGGACCCCGTGGACCCTCACAGAGCAGGTACTATTTGGGTGGTGGATCATTCTCAGCTCTGTATACTAATATCAACTTGCCGCCAACTACAAAATAGTGCAAGGCTTCTACGGTGTCAAAGATGTTTCACTCTGTCGTTGACAACAATGTCATTTTCACAAGGTCTTGTGTGCTGCTTACAAGGTCCATTAGCTGGGACATGGTCATCTAAGCCCATTTGAACTTACAGAATGTAACTGAACATTACTTCTGTCCAGTCCTCAAGCCATGAAATGATTAAAACACTTAACACCAAGGCTACGATCACACAGCAGGTAAAAGTGGCCCAAATCTGATGTCGTCACCAAATCCCATTTTATTCCTTTGGCTTTTAAACGCGACATTGGTCTGAACAGATCAGCTCTTAAACTGACCACATGCGCAAAAGAACAGAGCTTCAAGCTGCTTCACGCGGCTCGTCCAGAGGTAAACAATCACGACTGCCAACGAACCACCGACCGCCAGTGGCTCCCGCAGCTTTCAGCTTCATCTTCGCCAGCATCACACGAGCGATCATAAAGTTCCGATGGCTGCCGGCTGGGCTGATCATCCAGAAGGCGTTCCAGTTATTCAGACACGGTCACTTGTTTGGTTCGCATCCTCGGATTCTTTAAACTTTGCTCTGAGACTTTTCCGTGACGTCGCTCTCATACAGCCACATTCAGTCATTTCTTTCAAAATCTCCTCGAACGTGGAGCAGTTGCGATAAGTGCCTTCTATTTTTTTTTTTTGTACAGAAACAGCCTGAATGTTTGAGTCTCAGCAGCGCAAAACGATGATATCGAGACAGATTGATGTAAAAATCACATGAATTCCAATCTGGCTGAGACTGAGACTCATCTCCGATACATATCAGATTTCAGTACCACCCATGAAAACGTCAGATTAAATGTGTTTTTGCTGTTCACACTGACACCCAGAAGACAAATCGGTGTCACATGAAGAAAAGTGCTGGATCCAGGCCACTTTTCCCTGCTTTGTGAACATGGCCTTAAAGAGCCAATCGAAGGGCGTTCTTACCTAGAGCGAGTGATGTCCCAGATCACCCAGTCACTGCCTACAACGGCGCCCACCTTAATGGTGTTGGTGAGGCACCAATCCGCAGACATCAGTGGCATCTGTCCACTGTCCAGGGACAGAATGGCCTGCTGGGAGACCAGGTCATAGAAACGGATGGTGCCTTTCTTCTCAGCCACCATAAGCTGGAAGAAACCAAGTGCACGTGCTCAGATCTCTTAGCATTTTGGAAAACATGTTATGAAACTGTTATACAAGTTTGTTTATTAGTGCGGGTGTAAAGGCCGCAAATGTATCTCAATTATTGCCTCTTTGGAAATAAGAGGCGGAATGTGCTTCGATCATTCTCTTCGAATTTGAAAAAGTATCCACTTTTCTAACATGAAAGTAGCCTTTTATGTTGATTTAGGGCCAGCACTCCTTCACAAATTCTAATTTTAACCTTCGCTCGTGTTGCAGAAAAGGCTTGTATCATTGCTCAGGAGTAACATTTACTAATAACTTTGTGAGCACCAAGAAAACATCCATCCATTTTCTAAGCCGCACCAAGAAAACATGTCACTCAAAACTTTTAAACACCAAATACTCATCTTTTGACTTTGATTCTGATTCCTCTGCTACCCCTCCCCCCCATATCTTAATTTTAATGCAAAAACCGTGATTAAAAAGTCATATATTACATATATTACAATATATTACACGTGCACTCTGACAACTAAATATGGTATTACATGGGGCTGAATGATTTGGGGGAAATACTGAACTGCAATTTTTCCAACTATTGTGACTGAAATTTAAACTGACATCATTTTTCAGGTTCTGGCCTGATTTTTTGGCCAAGAAGACCAGAATAACCATCTTTTCTGGCCTGAGGCTTGACCCCTGAACATAATGTGCCAAACTTACAGTATACATTTGCATTTATAATCACTCCAGCTGGTTTCCCAATTCAAATAATGTGCAACGAGAAACTGTGACTAAAAAAGTTGAGAAGCTGAAGTCGGTTTTCTGTTCGGATTTTGCCGTTCCACCTTAAACGGTGCAGCAGTTACATTCTGGCACCTTATTTAAGGTGGAATGGGAAAATTCAAACAAGAAGCTGGCGAATGAGGAGCGACTTCGGTCTCGTAAACAGTCGAATGTTGAGAGACGTTTTACAAGAAACTGTTCTACTTTCGAGAAAAGGTTTCCTGCCAGAGATGTGAGAAAAGCAGCTATAGCTGAACTAAAGCTTCAAGCAGAGCAAAATAAGTCCGTGTTTTTGTTTATTTTATATTTTTTATGCTATACTAGGACATCAGCACATACTGAGACGTATTTACAGCCAACATGGTAAAATGGACATAAATGTTGTGGCTCCCAAAGTGGTTTGATTTTTGTTGAAAAGGTCAAAATGGCTCTTCTTAACATTTGGGTTGCGACCCCTGCCCTAACCTTTCTACAGACGTTTTACAGGCTCTATAGCATTAGCTTTAATTTCCCAAATCTTTAAACTTAAAACAACATTTTTGACAATGTAAGCACTTTAAAAAGACGTTTTTTTAAGAGTTATTCAGCAAAGACAGTGGTTCTATTTAGAACCATGAACAACTAAAGACCCATTTGCTTGCTTAAAGGTTCCTTTGCAAGGAAAAATGGTTCTTTAGATTGATGGAGAAGGCGGTGTATACATACAAGGTTCTATACGAGCTATACAAGCTTGACGTCACAACAGCAGCAGAACCTTTTTTGTGCTATACAGTACCCTGTTCAACATGTTCTCCATCAATCTGAAGAACCATGTCACCATGCGAAGAACCTTTTAAGCATGAAATGGTTCTTTGAGTGTTCATGGCTCTATATCGAATGACTGTTTTTACTAAAGAACCATGAAGAATTAAGAACAATCTTTTATGAGTAGAGGCTATAATTTTTTTAAAATGCATCTCTTGGTATCTGAAAATAGGTCAATTGTGATTTTAATACAAAAATGATTTAACACAAAATGATCTTTGAGCCTGATTATTAAATAACACTGATTTTTTTTTTAGATACTCTTGTAAGTCCGTCAGTAATTTGTCAACACTGAATTTCGATATCTAGTTCTAACTGTAACTCACCTTAAAGACCTCCTCTGGGTGCCAGCATACACTGACCCCTGGAGACCACAGTCGAAACGAGACGGTTTCATTGCCGTCCAAGTCCCAAACCCTGCGGGAAGGAAAACCACACAGACTTCAGTTTAACAGGCTAACATTTTCTTTGAAAGATTTAATCCACCACATTGGAAAGCTCACATTGGCCCTTATTCATCAAAGTTGCGTACAAAGGAGCATAGATCTGATCGCCTTTAAGAACGTCCAAACTACTCTGCTGACCCATGAAACTTGTTTAGGATGTAGAAGCAGAGATGCGAATCAGCCTCAGTGCGTGAAATCAAGCGCCGATTGACCAGTAAGTCATTTACATTAAGCAGATGTGTCTGTAGGTAGCCAATAAACTGGGCAATATTCAGTGAACCAATGAACCTCATGAACCAATGATCGTGCCCCTAGGTGGAGCATGAGTGCGCTGTTGACCTTACTGACCCAACTTTCTAGTGTTACAATTATGACCACTGGAAAATTAAAACGTGAAATAAACATCTTCATGTAGAATGATGTGTTTGTGTAGTACAATTATTCTCCTAGAATAATATATTTACTTTTTTTTTTTAAACTGATTTTCTCCCCAATTTAGTCGTCTCCAATTCCACCTGCTACTTAGGACTCCCCAATCACATGATACTACCAACGCTAGGAGGGTGAAGGCAGCACAGGCTTCATCCGAGACCTGTGAAACCAGCCACCGCTTCTTTTCCAACTGCCGCTCACGCAACTTCACGGGGCAGCCGAACACGCCAACCACCAGATCTGTTACGTCAGTCAACAGACGCCTGCACTGACTCGTATCGTGTTGAGTGATTTGGGGAGAAGGGGGGCCATCCTACCCACCCCCAGACAGAGCGAGGCCAATTGTGCTCTTTTGGACTCCCGGCTACGGACAGCTGTAGCATCACCAGGGATCGAACTCGCGATCTCCTGATGACCGAGCCAACGCTTAGACGGTTGCGCCACTCAGAAGCCCTAAAATAATATATTTAAATCCAGTATTATTTTAGTGTATGAGATGCTTCCATAGTGGTGTCGTTTTTTTTTTTTTTGGATGACAGTGATAACAAAAGCACATTATGTCTCTAAATGGAAAATGGAATAGTTTAAGCATTTTTTAAAATAAACATGCACATGAAACAAGTACATCCACTGTACTATTTGTAATATTGTTATTTTCTATTTTTATTTTGGGTATTAAATATGATCAAAATTGTTATACATTAGAATTTTACATTTGCATTTTACAAAAAGGCTGTTAAAGAGCATCAAACCACACATTGTCAATCATGGAATAATCACTATAATACACTACATTTCCAAAAAGTATTCACTCGTCTGGCTTCACACACATATGAACTTGAGTGACGTCCCATTCTTAATCCATAGGGTTTAATGTGATGGCGGCCCACCCTTTGCAGCTATAACAGCTTCCACTCTTCTGGGAAGGCTTTCCACAAGGGTTAGGAATGTTTATGGGAATTTCTGACCGTTCTTCCGGAAGCGCATTTGTGAGGTCAGACACTGATGTTGGACGAGAAGGCCTGGCTCACAGTCTCCACTCTAATTCATCCCAAAGGTGTTCTATGGGGTTGAGGTCAGGACTCAAGTTCTTCCACACCAAACTGGCTCATCCACGTCTTTATGGACCTGCTTTGTTCACTGGTGCACTGTGCAGTCATGTTGGAGCAGGAAGGGGCCGTCCCCAAACTGTTCCCACAAAGATTAAGATTAAGTGACCCTTATTAGTCCCACAATGGGGAAATTTCAACTCCGCATTTAACCCATCCGTGAAGTGAAACACCACATACACACTAGTGAGCACACACACACTAGGGGCAGTGAGCACACTTGCCCGGAGCGGTGAGCAACCCTATCCGCAGCACCCGGGGAGCAGTTGGGCGTCTTGCTCAAGGACACCTCAGTCATGCGCTTCGGCTCTGGGGATCGAACCGGCGACCTTCCGGTCATGAGGCTGGATCCCTTACCTCCAGCCCACGACTGCCCCCAAACAGACGACTTCCCTGACCGGGAATCGAACCCGGGCCGCGGCGGTGAGAGCGTCGAATCCTAGCCACTAGACCAGGGACTGCACAAAGTTGAAATTGTCCAAAATCTCTTGGTGCTGAAGCTTTAAGGGCTCCTTTCACTGGAACTAAGGGGCCAAGCCCAACTCCTGAAAAACAACCCCACACCATGATCCCCCCTCCACCAAACTTTACACTCGGCACAATGAAGTCAGGACACGTCTCCTGGCAACTGCCAAACCCAGACTTGTCTATCGGATTTCCAGACGGAGAAGCATGATTGGTCACTCCAGGTCACTCCATTACGCTTGGTGATGTAAGGCTTGGATGCAGCTGCTCGGCCATGGAAACCCATTCCATGAAGCTCTCTACGCTGTTCTTGAGCTGATCTGAAGGCCACATGAAGTTTGGAGGTCTGTAGTGATTGACTCTGCAGAAAGTTAGTGACCTCTGCGCACTATGCCCCTCAGCATCCGCTGACCGCTCTGTCACTTTACATGGCCGACCACTTCGTGGCTGAGTTGCTGTCGTTCCCAATCGCTTCCACTTTGTTATAATCCCACTGACAGTTGACTGTGGAATATTTAGTAGTGAGGAAATTTCACGACTGGACTTGCTGCACAGGTGGCGTCCGATCACGGTACCACGCTGGAATTCACTGAGCTCCTGAGAGCGACCCATTCTTTCACTAATGTCTGTAGAAGCAGTCTGCAGGCCTAGGGGCTCGGCTTTATACACCTGTGGCCATGGAAGTGACTGGAACACCTGAATTTAATGATTTGGATGGGTGAGTGAAAACTTTTGGAAATACACTGTATGTAATTTAATTCATTTCTGTGGTGTCTATTTTCAATTACTTCAGAATAAAGTCGGTCACACCAGTGACTTCAGCTAAAAGCTTCATATGAAATCATGAGCTAAATGAGAAAATCTCTGATAAGTGATAGAGACAGTGGACTTACTATGTGCAGGTAAAAGAAATTCAAGTTAAGTGCTATTTTTTTGGGGGAAATCCCACCTCCGCATTTAACCCATCCGTGAAGTGAAACACCACATACACACTAGTGAGCAGACACACACACTAGGGGGCAGTGAACACACTTGCCAGAACGGTGGGCAGCCCTATCTGCGGCCCGGGGAGCATTTGGCGGTTAGGTGTCTTGCTCAAGGACACCTCAGTCATGGACTGTCAGCCAAGGGGATCGAACCGGCGACCTTCCGGTCACAGGGCCAGTTCTCTAACCTCCAGCCCACGACTGCCCCAAAAAGTGATGTCAACCGTGTGACTTTTATTTCAAAATAAGAAATTTTTTGTTAGGCAGTAACGCCAGTGACTCGACTCCTGGGGACAACTTTCATTATATATTTTACAATATTTATTTGGCATTTGTTTTAATTTATATATTGTATAGTCATGTATAGATTATTGTAGTTAAAACTGCAAAAAAAAATAAAACATTTTGCTTCAAAATATGGCCTCACGTTGTATACATGACTGTGGAGACAAACACTTCTCAAGTGTAATATATATCTGTAAATGCTAAGGACACAAAATATGACGCTTGTCTAAATGACCACTGTACAGATACACCAAAAATGAAACTGCTGAACTGCAAAACGATCAGATTTGACTGTATGCATCTTTGTTGAATAAAGGCCAATGAATCCAATGAGTCACTTTACATTCCTACAGCAATCTGTGGCCCCCTTCTATAACTTATATTGGGAAATGGAGGTTAATGGGGCATGAGCGCTAAACTCCAGCTTCCAGAAACATGTATTTTTAAACTGCCAAGCTATCAGCCTAAGACAATATATCGTCTTAGCGTCCTCCTAAGTGTATTTATGACATTAAAAATTGACTTGGAAAGAGTGCACGCAGTGGGAGAAGTGATGAGGAAATCTAAAATTCTTTCAGCTTAAAAAAAATCCTTCGGGTAAGCATTTATTTACTATGTGTGCTATCTTAAGACATGAATCACTTTAATGGGAGGGCTGGCAGTTTTAAAACGGACTTCACAAAAACATCACATTCAGAGAAAACGCTCATGAAGCTTAGAAGTTAAACTTCATGAACTCGAAACTACAAAAAGAATCTACACGAACACATGGAGGGTCTGGAGGTCAACTCGTGACTGTGCACACCAAGTGAGCACTGACCAGAAATAAAAGCTAGTTTTGGGTACGGTAGGCATGGTATGACCTCACTGAAGATTTCAAAACAACTAATCGTGCAAGGACAAGAGGTCATGGTCACAGAGGAAGTGGGCCACATGCCAGAGGCAGGAAACAAAAGAAGCCAGAACTGGGATTTTATGCCATCCTTGTCCTTAGGTGTTCTAATTCCATTTCTATTCTGAAACACACAGGAAGCCTGAAAGCAAAAACAAATCAAATGAGATGGAGGCTAAAAAAGGAACTGCGCTGTCAGAAATCAAACACAGGTCCTAATCAAACACAGAATGATACTAATAGGCACCCAATTACGCACTCGAAAAGAAGGGGCCGGGATGTTTGGGTCCAAAAATAGCCGTCCAGAGCTCTGATGCTCCCCACATTGCGGATGCAATGTGCAGAGGTCTGTTCCATCACAGCCCCATTATTGATTTCAAATGCTAACAGAATCTAAAAATATGAGCTGAAAGTAGGAGGTGAGCTTGCAAATAGATTAGCAACTCACCGAGTGATCTGTACATATTGAGGTGGGAGGTAGAGAGCGGGGGGAATCGGTATGAAAGTTCTACAGGAACCAGCAGTGGCCCAATTACCAGGATATCTAAGAGAGCACAATTGGCCTCGCTCTCTGGGTGGGTAGGATGGCCCCCATCTTCCCCCCATCACTCAGCGCAAGCGTCTGTTAACTGGCGTAACAGATCTGGTGGCTGACGCTTTTCTCTGAGCACGTTCGGCTGTCCAATGACGTTGCATGAGCAGCAGTTTAAAAAGATGCAGAGGTCTCGGAGGAAGCCTGTGCTAGCCTTCATCCTCCTAGCACTGGTGGTATCGTGTGATTGGGGAGTCCTAACTAGTGGATGGAATTGGATACAACTAAATTGGGGAGAAAATTGAGGAAAATTCCGAAACCGCTCTACAGGAACTGTTCCCAACGCCCAACATTAAAAGACTCAATGACAAAAATGCAACGTAGAAGCAATGCACAGGGGGATCACAATGATGACAGCGTTCGCCAAAAGGGCATGCCCTTCTTATATGTCATAAATCCTTGCTTCGACTGTTATCCAAAAGAAGAAGGGAACTGTCAGTGCCTCGCAGGCTTCCCTTCCTGGGAAAAGAAGCTTGCTTGCTCTTTAATCTGGCCTCTCGCAAAGCCGCGAAGACAGCCTGGCCACGGTGAGCACAGATACAGTGAGAGGCCTTGCACGCGGATGTAATAAATCACTTGGACAGAGAAGTTGGTTGTTACTGAGAGTAGGATCCTCGGTTTACCACATCAAGAGCCGCCCGAGCGAATACAGCCACAAGTTCCCCGAATGGGATGAGGTTGCTGCAGGGGTTTCTGGGAATCTAGAAAGCACAGCATAGGAGAAATGAAGAAGGGGGGGAAAAAGAAATGACTGCGTGATTGGGAACGATTCTAGGATGCTGACTGATGAGGTCATTGGGAAGACTTTGTGAGAAGAAGCGACGAAGCGCCCCAAAAGACCCCCCTAAATGTGTGAAGTGCTTTCTGGTAGACTCCTATGCGAACACAGATTCACCAAGATGCGCAAGTAGAGGATCGTTGGAGACAACAGTTCTGTGGTTCGGCCCAAACCTCATGCCAGTTACTCGTGCTCGCAAGTTCACAGCTCGGAGGGTTTGCCGGTCTTAAACAGACCCTCGCTTGCAGTGAGTGAGAGTGAGGTTTCAGACCACACAAACAATGGTCACAACCCATATACTCAAACGCCTTTGCCAAGTGGGAGAGACTGATCGCACGCAACACCAAAAACCGCTGGCCAGGACTGCTCGCTGAAGAACCTACGGTGCACTCCAAGCGGGGGCGCAGAAAAAAACAGAAAACAAAGAAAACCATGCTTTGTCAGAAGCTTAAGAGGCAGGGCAGACAAACTAGACGGGGGCAGGTGCTGACACAGCAGCACCGGTGTTGCATAAGGACTAGGTAACTCCTGCCATGGAGGGGTACGTTAAGGGTTGAAAAAGAAAGGGAAGCATTTGATGTTGCGGCAGATCAAGGACAGGAAAAACAAGCACTGCTTCGTCTGTCTTTTCCCACACCTTCAGAAACAGGAAAAGGTAAGCTGAGCTGAGCTGAGCTGAGCGGACGGCCGCTGAGGCAAGAAGAGCTGGATCCAAGGCAGGAAGATGCAAGGGATTGTGGTCATGTTCTGTCCTTCCTGAGTAAAACAAGGTTTTTAATTTGACCAGTTCAAATCAACACTGAACAGATTGTTTTTCATTCAAGGTGATAAAAGGTAAAATTGCCCGGCTGCAAATCTAAACCAGTTTAATCAGGTGCGCCTTCCTCTCCAAGAATGAACTCTGTCAACTCAGCATTTCCCTTGAGTGACCTGCACTTCCGCTTCTCATCTGTAGGTGGCATTGCGAAGCGCTGCATTCCCCAACATAAATAAACCTGCACTAATCTTCAAAAGAATCCCAGCTCAAGGACCACACCCCACCACAAAAGCACACACAGACATCTCAAAGCACCACCGAAGAAAGAAATAACGTGGACTTTCTGAACAGAACCAAAGGGGTTTGCAGGCATCGCAAAGGCAACACGGGATCAGCTGAGCCTGACCACTCCCACTTGTATCAAAAGTGCAGTTTGTGTGGGCTGACTTGAAAGGCATCCCTCTTGTTCTCTTCCACTCTCTTTTTCTCTCTCTCACGCTCTTCCTCCTGCGTCCTATATTTTCTCAACGTGACAGAATTTAAATCTTTCTGCAGATGGAGCACTCCACTGTTTTCTCTGGCCCAACAGGGGAGGGAGGCTAAGAGGCTCATAGCGGATGTTTCCTCTAGCAGGCCTCCTGTAGCCCCTCTGCTCTCTCTCAAGCACACACACACACCCCCACACACACACACCAGTTAAGGTTTGTGTGGCACAAGAAAAGGAGCTCTTCCCGATGCCCTTTGAGGGTTCCCCAAACTGCTGACTTATTCATCACAGTCAGCACTAATTGCAAGTCAAATGCCCTTGATGAGACAGGAGATGTACTATCAAAGTGTGCACTTTGGAGCCTAGCAGAGACTCACACTGCAAGTTAGGCAGGTCTCGTCCAAGCAATCAAAAACTTTCAGCAGAGATCTCGGGCCGTCCAGCTCCTAGCTGGGCCGAAAAGGAGGTGAAGCCTATTAATTCAGAACTACTCGCTCTAAGGCTCTCGCCCCCCAACCGTGACAAAAACCAACACTTCTCTCTTTCATCCCAACCTCCAAGCGAAACCTCCACCAACATCAACAGAGCGGACAGGGGAGGTGCGCGGAGATCCGAGGGCTCGGGTTCAGAGGCTGCGTCTCGAGCTCCGCCCGGGGTGATGAGTGCAGCAAAACATTAGCGTAGCACTACAGGGCCAGGCTAGTGACGGGCTGCACGCTGACAGTGGCGCTGCTCACATGGCGAGAGAGCAAAGGAAAGCGAAGTAGCAGTAGAGACCGGCGTGTCTAGACATAATAAAACCCCGGGAGGGACGTATGCAGTGAACTGAGCTGATTCCGTTCACACA
The DNA here is from genome assembly GCF_015220715.1 of Pygocentrus nattereri. NCBI lineage: Eukaryota > Metazoa > Chordata > Actinopteri > Characiformes > Serrasalmidae > Pygocentrus > Pygocentrus nattereri. The sequence continues at coordinate 53,482,173 of NC_051211.1, forward strand.
CCCACACACCAGTGGCAACACACAGAGAACCGGGCTGCAAAAAAAAAAATTAAAAAAAGGTTTTGATATCGTTATTCATGCAAATTAATCGACTAACAATTGGGATCTAAATGTGAAGCACTAACAATAAAATATTTGTAAAAACTCCACTCAGACCAGCGCAACACACAGTAACACACCACCACCACGTCAGTGTTACTGCAGTGCTGAGAATGCCCCACCACCCAAACAGTACCCGCTCTGTGGGGGTCCATGGGGGTCCTGACTGCTGAAGAACAGGGTAACAGAGTATCAGAGAAACAGATGGACTACAGTCTGTAACTGTAGAACTACAGAGTGCAGCTATACAGTAAGTGGAGTTGATAAAGTGGACAGTGAGCGTAGAAACGAGGAGGCGGTCAGAACGTTACGCCTCATCTGTATAATGACAACATCATAGCTCTGCAGGATGCAGCATCATTTCAGCTCTTTAAGATTTTAAGATGTTAGTTCACTAAATGAGCTGTGTGTGAAGTTTCCAAGCAACTATGTTTACATAATGAACTGTATTTTAATTTAATTAACCAGTTGTTTGTAGTTAGCTGTGACAGGACAAGCTGCCAAATGTCCAGTAGTTGTTATTTTTTAAGTAGTTGCTAAATACGTCTAATTAACAGAAACTGAAATGGCTTAAAATAATACAGGACAAGCTTTCGTGATGTTTTTAGTGATGACAAACTACGACACTTCCTATTCACCAGCTTCTTAACTGAATTTTCCGCTCCATCTTAAATAACTATTATTAATAAATTATTCAAAATATTACATTTTCAAAAAAAAATCAGTGCATAGAATCAGAGCTTTCGGTGAGCTGCCGTGTTTCCTATCACTGTGTAAAAGATGCACGAGGCTTCTTTTATTCCTGGATTATTCATTCAGAACAGTTTGGATCGACAGGCACTTATAACAAGTAATTCCACTGTTTAAGAGTAACACTACACATCTAATGTATTCGTTTTATTTATTTTAAAGTGTGCACTTTCTGCAAAAATGTCATTTGTGAGACAAACTAAACTAAAAATCTATCAATTTTCCGCTTTGTTAGAAAATGAATATCTAATTAATTAAATATCAAATACAAATATTACCACCCATTTGACTGGAAAGAAGACAGTTACAGCCTCATACGACGCCCACCTTCTGAATGTAGCTTATGAAATATGAAAGCCATGAAGAATATGACAAAGTGCATTTTGGAACCTCCGGTGGTCTTAAGGAGTTTAAGAGGTTAAACAAGACAAGCAGATTAAACGGTACAAATAGCCGTTACTATTCATTTACATTTACGGCATTTGGCTGACGCTCTTATCCAGAGCGACTTACAATTTGATCGTTTTACACAGGAAGGTGAAGGCGGTGTTGGGAGTCTTGCCCAAGGACTCTTATTGGTGTAGTGTAGGGTGCTTGCCTTGGTGGGGGATTGAACTCCAGTCTACAGCGTAGAAGGCAGAGGCGTTACCCACCACACTAACCAACCACCATCTTCCACTGTAAGTACTGAACCTCTGAATTTCCTCTGATAAGAAGTCCTCCGTGTTGAGTTTGAGCTCTTTGGCTGCAGTCCGAACTAAATGTGTGTCAGTACATGAAGCTGCAGGTCTACGCAGAGAAGAAATGCTCTTAAGCTTTAACTTCGTTACCACCGTGTGGCGCACTGCTCTGTAATTTTACAGCATCTCTGAAAGGAAAAACTGCAGAGTACTGGCTGGCGGGCTAGTAATAACACACTCGAAAAAAACAGAAGCCCTGGGGCCGGGCTTTTGGACACCCCTGCTGTAAGTAGCTAATTTCATCTATCTACTCACCATTCTGCAGCAACATCACCAGCACGTTTCCTTTTCAGGAGTCCTAAGGTAATGTAGTAATACAGGCAATGTAAAAGCTTTTAAGCCTTGTTTTTACTGCCGCAAGAGCTGCAAGATGAGTGAGTTTCTACTGGGTTGTATTTTCTACACACCCAACATTATTTTTATAAAACCAAAATATGCTGAAATTGTGTATAATATGAATATAAAGTAAGGTTTTATACTGTAGATGCCTTTATCACCTCTTTAATAAGCCTTGCTTTTTTGATTGACTTGGGTAGTGGGTAACACTTGATACTTAATCCGTTTTCAAGCTACGTTCAGCTAAATATCTACTAAATTAACCATAAATCTCTTTAACTGTAAACCTGCTCTAATCCTGACCCTAACTTTAACCTCAACCCAAAATCTAACCCTGGTCCAAATCCTAACCCTAACCCCACCTCTGTTTAGAATCAACTGAGTTTCAACAGATAGCTTGTTAGATAATTTGAACATCCGTAGACAATATATAGGGGGCTACAGTGGACTATCCAAATAAGGTGAGACCTTGTAATGCCCTTCCAGTGTAAAGTGGACAGAGACAAAGTTCTATCACCCAGACCACGTAAATGGGAGAGAGACTCTTCCGAAGCTTCTATAGTTTTGAAATTCGTGAAGCAATTAACATGAAACGGTGTGGTAGACGAGAAGCAGTGGTCACCTGTCATGAAAATCACAAAGATGTGTATCTATACAGGACTGAAATGACCAGACCACCGCTTAGCTGGGTGAAAAACTATAGGTAATTCAACCTGGAATTTTCTCAGGGATGGCAGAAGGCAATAAAATTGTAGGACTTGTAAGAGAGGAAATTAATCCAGGATTCCATGTCAATCTAATCGCGACCAAATCAGGCTACAGACCAGGTTCAGTTGGGGAAGCAGCGGTGTACACCCTGCTTGTGTCAGTAATCTTAAAGGCTGTACACCACTGCTTGTGTCAGTAATCTTAAAGGCTGTACACCACTGCTTGCCCAACTGCAATCTGCGAAATTCTACATACAGAACACTCAGAAGACCTTATCTTCTCATATAACTCAAGAAAATGTTGGAAAGGGAACAGCATATGTTACCGTACAAAGGCCAAAAAGAAACCACTTCAACATTTCTGAGTAACACACACCCAGAAAGTCTGGAGTTGGTTCTTCATTCACAGAACACAGCAAGAGTGCTGATGTACGATCTATTTTAATGACCGATATCACCATAATCCTGGCTCAGCACTCCACACTCCGCTATGCTCTGTGAACGCTGGCTGTGAACAAGTTTCTATAAGAGAAAACTCTCTTTTTGGTCCCCATCCACCTTGAAGCCATTAGGGGTTTTTGATTTCCTGGTTTTGCGGGTTGGGAAAGAGGGGCAGAAAAAGTGCTTGGCCCCCTTGACCACAGCAGCCGGCAGCTCTGCGGCGTCCAGGTGTGTCGGTTACACGTCTCTGACGTAAAAGGGAAGCCCTGAGACTCCTGGAGCGCTCGCTTAGGTTACCTCGCACTAGCGGGAAACCACAGTTACCTCAGGAGCTGACTGATTCGGCCCCGGCCGAGGCACTCGTTAACCGTCGCCGAGGAAAGGAAAAAGGCCTCAGTCACTGATTGGATTTCCACGTTTAATCAATTACTGAGGGAAACGGGGGCCGGCGGGCGGTTCGCACTTACACAGAGCAGCGGCAGGGCGTGTTGTGCTTAGGGTCGGGTTTCGCGTTGGAAACCGTGGTCAGGACTTTCTGCACCATTAACATAGAACAGAACACAATCAGGCGCACAGGCGCACACATGCACAGGCTTTGACTGACCTGCAAGTGTGATCATCACTGACCGATGCTATTTGCTTTCCTTCCGTGGGCTCAAACACTACATGATTGATGTAACTGGTGTGTCCTTCCATCACCTAGGCAACAAAGGAAACATGAAAATCACACACATATGTACGGTTGCCCTGAAAGAGCACTTCCAAGCCCTTATTTACTACTGTGGACAAACTGGCATTGACGAGAGAGCACGTACAGACATATGGAGAAGTTTGGACGTCTTACTGATTCTATAAGTGAACGCAAGTTAACACATCATCTGTGGAGAGCAAACATAAATACGGCATTTTGTTTTTTTATGGCAATTAATTTAATAGGAAAAGCTATAAAAGATCAAATAAGCCAAAACTTTTGCAAAGACCACATTTTACATCATCTTTTATTTTTTAAATTCAGCAAATAAACAGGAAATTTGCATTCAATTGTGCAGAAGTGTCATCAACATTAACACAAAAGTATTGGGGGGAAATTTTTCAAATGTTAGAAAACAAACTCCAGTCAAAGCACTGTTTTCAACATAGATACATGTAACACCATTAAGCTACCTCTGGGATTGTCTTAAAGTTAGGTCAGTTTTTAAGATATTTAGTCTACTAGGATGTTTGTGTGATACTGGTTTAATATCTGGAGGTAACGGATAAGATCATGAGGTTAGGAACTGTTGTACTGTAATAGCTACTGTCCCAACAGTGAAGAGGAGATTCAATAGTTAGTAGGTTTCTGTAATATAGCCTCTAACCTACAAAATTAATGAATCATCAAGTTTAAGCTTTTTCTACGGATTTTGTTAACCTTTGAAAATGAGTCACATCAGAGAAAACTGACCTCACTACAACTACAGCGGAATATGTCTAAATAGGTGGCAGCACAAGTGAGTCCACCTCACAGTGAATGTCCAAATTGTGCTCAGTGTCGATATTTAGTGTGACCACCATTATTATCTAGCACCGCCTGAACCCTCTTGGGCATGGAATTCACCAGAGCTGCACAGGCTGCTACTGGAATCCTCTTCCACTCCTCCACGATGACATCACGGAGCTGGTGGATGTTAGACGCCTTGCCCTGCTCCTCCTTCTGCTTGAGGAGGCCCCACAGATGCTCAACTGGGTTTAGGTCTGGAGACGTACTGGGCCAGTCCATCACCTTCACCTTCAGCAAGGCAGTTGTCATCTTGGAGGTGTGTTTTGGGTCGTTATCAAGTTGGAAAACTGCCTTGTGGCGCAGTTTCTGAAGGGAGGGGATCATGATCTGCTTCAGAAGGTCATGGTACATGTTGGAATTCATGTTTCCCTCAATGAACTGCAGCTCCCCAGTGCCGGCAGCACTCATGCAGCTCCAGACCATGATGCTACCACCACCATGCTTGACTGTAGGCAAGATAAAGTTGTCTTGGTACTCCTCACCAGGGCACCACAACGTGTGCCGGACACCATCTGAGCCAAACAAGTTTATCTTGGTCTCATCAGACCACAGGACATTCCAGTAATCCATGTTCTTGGACTGCTTGCCCTCGGCAAACTGTTTCCAGGCTTTCTTGTGCATCAGCTTCAGAAAAGGCTTCCTTCTGGGACGACGGCCATGCAGACTGAGTTGATGCATTGTGCGGCGTATGGTCTGAGCACTGACAGGCTGACCTCCCACTTCTTCAACCTCTGCAGCAATGCTGGCAGCACTCATACATCTATTTTTTGAGGCCAACCTCTGGATATGATGCTGAACACGTGGACTCAACTTCTTTGGTTGACCCCGGCGAGGCCTGTTCCGAGTGGAACCTGTCCTGGAAAACCACTGTAAGACCTTGGCCACCGGGTTACAGCTCAGTTTCAGGATATTAGCCGTCTTTGTATAGCCCAGGCCGTCTTTCTGGAGAGCAGCACTTCTATTTCTCACATCCTCAGAGATTCTTTGCCATGAGGTGCCATGTTGAATATCCAGTGGCCAGTGTGAGCGAATTGTACCCAAAACACCAAATTTAACAGCCCTGCTCCCCATTCACTCCTGTGGTGAGTGAAGGTGCTATTTGGGTGGTGGATCATTCTCAGCACTGCAGTAACACTGACGTGCTAGTGGTGTGGTAGTGTGGGTTGTGCTGGTACAAGTGGATCAGACACAGCAGTGCTGCTGGAGTTTTTACATACTGTGTCCAGTCACTGTCCACTCTATTAGACATACACGCACTGTTGGTCCACCATGTAAATGTAAAGTCAGAGACGACAGCTCATCTGCTGCTGCACGGTTTGTGTTGGTCATCCTCTAGTAATATTCCAATATTACTGTGCAACCTAAATAACAAGCACAAAATACAAATGGGGGGATAACGCCATTGGATTTTTTTGGCTTAAATAATGTGAACAGGGTGTGAACAACTGTTTTGGCTTTTCACCGATTTTGAGAAAGATAAGGTTATTAGAAAGCATTTGTGAACCATCTGAAATAATCTAAAAAAAATGGGATCCCAGCTTCAAGTCAGAATAAACAACGACATTAATTTTGTCCGTTTCAATCGTTCTGCAGTTGATGTACTTCTGCGTGTTGGATTGTCATGTTGAATGACCCAACTTGAGGGATACAACTTGAGGAGGGAGTTGGTCCTACAGTGGTTGCAAGCCGTCCAGGCCCTGAGGCAGCAAAGAAGCCCCACGCCATTACGCTCCTTGCACCATGCTCCACAGCTGGGATGAGGTGTTGGCGTTGGTATGCAGTGTTCTGTTTTCTCCATGCTGTAGATGTACTGGAAAGTACAAGTTTTCTCTCATCTGTCCTCAGTTCCAGTTGTGTAGGACACCCACTTGGTGTTTAGCAATCTTGAAACGCTTTCTGTTGGACAGTAGTGGTTTCTTCTGTTGTAACCTCTCATGAACATGAGTCTTAAGGCAGGTTTTCTTTCTACTTAAGTCAGCACACCTGATTCCACTCATTTATTCAATTAGTCTCAGTCTTCAAACAATCAGGTGCGCTGCTACTTGGTTGGAAGAAGAACCTGCGGGCTCTGTGGAGGAGACTGGACACCCCTGTGGTGGACTCATGAATGCATGAACGAAGTAAAACAATATCCCTAGCAGTCTGTATTGGGTTCTTTGTTCCTTGTTGGATGATTCTATCGAAGGCCCCTTGCACTGACCTTTGTTGGACATTAATTTCTAGAAGGAGTAGCAGTGATGTTGAGTTCCTTCCATATCTAACCCATCAGCCTGACGGTGGACAGACAGAAGACCAAGGCCCAATCTCATTTCTTCTTTTTACCCCATCCCCTTGCTTTCGAGTGTCATGGTAACCCCTTGGAACCGAGTTACAAGCGGTACTGGTTGAAATCTTGCCCTACGAAATCATTTCTTCTTTAACAGCTACTGGCACTGCTCTGTGGGCGACCCTGCCCGTCTGCAGTGACAGCAGAGGAGGGTGAATTTCAGCTCCTCACTGCTGGGCTTTAGTTACATTTAGGGATCATACGCCTTCAAAGAGGGGGGCAATTATTTATTATTACCCCCCTGATTCTTCAGTGATGTGAAGCTGAAGTCAGAGATTCACCAGATTCTTGTTCGAATTTTTCTTCTTGTTTTTTCCGTTCCACCTTAAATGGTGCAGCAGTTACATTCTGGCACCTCAGGCATCAGAACTGCTGGACTATTTAAGGTGGAATGGGAAAGTTAGCTGGTTAGCTACCGAGACATTAGCATGCTATTAGCGATTTTCCATGCTTGTTATGAGGAAAAAGACCAAAATACACTGAAGCGACCTTAAACGAAGATAAAACAGTGATTATCGGAATTTATTAACAGAGTAAACTCTCACATTTGCGGATTTCTTTGGTCTCTATCACAGCCAGCTTGCTGGTTTTGCTTTTTCTCTCTTAACACTCCGTTTGCCTCTGAAAAACCCTGTTTGGAGGCCACGTAGCCCTAACACTTCGCCCTACCCCTCTATCTCAACAAAAATTGGGACACCCTACCCCCTAGACGTGAACGTGCAAAGAAGAGGGCTTAAGGGCTCAGTGGTAGGGGTGAGGGGTGAAATGGGATTGTGCCCAAGTGTTTAGAAATACCCCTGTAACCAGTTCTGGTCTAATGGTCTGGTCTAAAGGTCTGGTCTAAATGATATGAAAACTGCAAATGCGCTACCTTAACTTCATGTCGGTTCTGAAGATCTGACGTAAACAGCTTTAGCTTTCTGTCAGCTGCAGCAGTGCAAAACCTGGAGCAGAAAGGAAAACAATAATCAGCACATCTGCTAGATCTAAACAGATAATGAACATATGCGCTGTAAGTTCATGAAGACCATGGCACTAACCAATACATAAACAGGCCCATTGACCAAAAATGTCATCCCCACCTAATAATCTGGGGCAGTTTGTCCAGTCTGGACTCTGGACTCCATGCAAGAGCATCAACACGAACGCCATGCACAAAGACACGTAGAGTGTTGAATTCGACCCCTTCTATGTCCGTATTTTCCTCCTGCAGAGACAAACAGTTACTCGCTGACTCAGACACAAAGGGCCTGTTTACACCTTGCACTATAAAGTGTTTATACTGATCGGATCATGCCCAGATCATTTACTTGACCACATGGTAATCCAGGATGCATTGAGAGCTGGTCAAAGACGAATCTTGACCACATTTAACATTTAATTGCTGCAAACTGAATTCTTTATCCATACTCAGTAATGAATTACTCACCGGCCACTTTATTAGGTACACCTTGCTAGTAAAAGGCTGGACCCCCTTTTGCCTTCAGAACTGCTTTAATTCTTCGTGGCACACTTTCAACAAGGTGTTGGAAACGTTCCTCAGAGATTCTGGTCGGTTATTTGAGTTCCTGTTGTCTTTCTATCATCTGGAACCAGTCTGCCCATTCTCCTCTGACCTCTCACACCAACAAGGCATTTTCGTCCACACAACTGACCGCTCACTGGATATTTCCTCTTTCTCGGACCGTTCTCTGTAAACCCTAGAGATGGTTTTGTGTGAAAATCCCAGCAGATCAGCAGTTTCTGAAATACTCAGACCAGCCCGTCTGGCACCAACAACCACGCCACGTTCAAAGCCCCTTAAATCCCCTTTCTTCCCCGTTCTGATGCTCGGTCTGCACTTCAGCAAGTTGTCTTGACCACCTCTACAGGCCTAAATGCACTGAGCTCTGGCCGTGTGATTGGCTGATTAGCTATTTGTGTTAACTGCATAACAGCCGACTTGCAGGTGAGAGAATAAACAACAAAATGAAATACGGAAGGTCAAGCTTGTCCATTCATATTGTAACAAAGAAAAAAGTGTAAATCGGAAACGTGTTGAGGATGAAAGGTACAACTGTGTCTCATTTAATCACAAAGGGGACTCATTTTAAAACAGTGACTGGTAAAAGTGAAAATGTATCCAGATTCAATCCATACATGCCAATAGCCACATTTACATGCAGCATAATAAGACGCTAATAATCCGACTAATAGCTCAATCGGAAGAGAACACGTCCATGTACACTCCTGAATAGGAATAGACTAGTCAGATTGACGCCGTTCTGATTGATCGAGGTGGGTAACCCTGTAAATAATCCGTTAAATAGAAGAATGTCCGTGAAAATGCCTGTATCCGATTACATTTCCTATCGGAAATAGGTACTTAGGTACGTTCTGATCAAATACGTCGCATCATAGTGAAAGTTTATACCGTGCAACACGAGGAGGAGAAACTGGTCTGCAGAGGAGACGAGGTTTATGCTCCGATCTTCAAAAGACGGCGGTGGGACGGACGTCCAGCTTATGCATCTCAGAACACGACGTCTTCCTTTCGCCGCTTCCTCGATACATGTGAAGCACATTTTTCTGCCATAATCTTTCAAGCAATTAAAAACACAAGTGCGCCGTCTGAAAACTCGTCTCAGTCTGACTGGACTCACGTGATGCTCGTTGTCATGGTAACATCTACACTAAGTGGTTCTCTACACATGCGCGCCGTTTTTGGATCAGATTACTTGTAATGAGCATATAAACAGAGATTTTCCATCAGATTGTTGAGAGGAGCGAGCATAAACACCTCAGTCTTAATCTATAAATCAGGCTGTATTCAATCAGATTGGCAAAAATCTTTGCATGTAAACTCAGCCAATGCAAGGTGTAAACAGGCTCAACGACAAAATACCTTTTTATGATGTATAAGCCCTCTGTGGTGTGCTGCAACCCTTACAGTGACCACTCTATTCAAGATACAGACTAAAAAAATCAGCAAAAGATTGACTGTCGTGTCGACTGCAACTAGGGATGCACTGATCAAGCATTTTCTCTTCTGATTCACACATCTAAACCCAGGGTATAGAGCACTGATTAGACACCAGTACTCTGTTAAAAGTACTCGTGTTTTGAAATAGCAAACTGCAAAAGCATAAATATACTGTAGAGGCTAAAGTGTGGTGGTTGGATAGTGTAGTGGGTAACACCTCTTCCTTCTACACTGTAGACTGGGGACTGTAGACCCTACACTATACCAATAGGAGTCCTTGGGCAAGACTCCTAACGGCACCTTGGCCTACCGGTGTAAAAATGATCAAGTTGTAAGTGGCTTTTGATAAGAGCGTCTGCCAAAATGCTATAAAATGTAAAAAAAAAAGTACCACAGTGGAAATATAAGACTTTGTCCTTGATATTGATGTTGCCCAATGAGGGTTATAAAATAAAATGACTACAGTTCTAAGAAACAGAATGGAATGCAGACTGGTCAAAGCTGATCAATAGTCAATCTATTTAGTAGAGTCAGGATTGGTGCCACTACCAATGCAGTATACTAGATCAGTGCATCAGTAACTGTAACTACAGGGGGGATTCAAAAAGATTAATCCGATTTCATAGCGGCACAATTTTACAACCGTGAGGCCCCGAGGAACCAATCACAATCCAATTGTAAGAGGGGGACATAGAGTTTCTGACTGTCAGTGGAAGACGGCCCCCCTCAGTCTGAGAGGAGATGAGACCCCTGAGCAGAAAGCGTTCTGCGTTCTCCACGTCAATCAGAGTGAATCCGTCATAACTGTGCTGTGTGATTTTCATCAGCAGTGAAGCTCCAGCAGCTCAGAGCGTTCGGCGCTGGTTCCACAGCACTGGATGATCTCCGAAATCCCACTGAAAGAGCCGGGAGCGCAGCGACGCCCGACACGCTCAGTCCAGTCTGGGATGAGTTTGACTGTGGTGTTGATGTCGTTCGTACAGCTGGAGGAGGTTCAGACTGAGACCTTGTAGAATTACATAATCAACTTTATGCTCATTTACACCGTTTACAGCTCACTGCACTGATCTGGAATGACTTAGAAGTGAAATCAATCAGTTTGAAATCGGATGAATCTTCTTGAATCCCCCTTCTTGAATATTACAATCAGATATTAAATTACATAGCATAGCATGGCTCAAAAAAAAAGCCTTGAGTGAGATTTCCTGCTATTTTTCCACCAGTCTGACATAAAGAACAGCACTTTTTATGTGTGCGTGTGTGTGTGTGTGTGTGTGTGCGCACATATCAACACTGGACTCACCTTAAAACGACAAGTGCCCACCACTACGTACTGGTTTCCCCCATAAGCCAGAAGAGAAGCTGCGGAGCCACAGTCATAGGGGCTGAACTCCACTACATGGACGTAGTCCTCACAGGGCATCGTGTAGGTGGCAGAGCGGCTTGCATCCTCCTGCATTTTGCGACGACACTAGTGTCACTTTCCCACCTGCATTATGACAAAGAAAAGAGAAGAATGATGGAAAGAAAATGGACAAAAACACAATGGAAAAAAATAAACCTTCAGGCTTATTACCTGAACTTTATACCGTTTAGTGATTCAATTTGTATCTTAAATTTGATTTATATATATATATATATATATATATATATATATATATATATATATATATATATTTTATTACACACAATAGTTAGTTACATATACAATATACACAACACACATTGGAGTGTCTCAGATTCTAGTGAGACAACCATAAGAAACCTTCTGTAGAAGAATGGGGAGGTACCACTGAGAAGGGCAAGGATCCAAAAGAGGAATCTATACATGTTAAATAACGGCGTGTGTGTGTAAACTGGGGTCTCCTGAGAATAAACACATAACCTATAGCATGTGTGACTAATTAATCAGAATCAGAATCAGAATCAAGCTTTAATGGCCAGGTCTGCTGCGCATACAAGGAATTTGGTTTTGGTTACAGGAGCTCACAGAGCGCAGCATCAGACAGACGTTCACATGTAGAGAATAATAAATATAAAATATAACAAAATAAAATGAAACATGCATTCCTACCATCACTCACTCAAACACACACACACACACACACATAACAATAGACGTTCCAGAGCAGGGTTGTCCGATCTCAGCCGCAGTTGGGTTTTCACTTCATAAAGCAGGAGGTCACCTGATGAAATGTTTGAATACTAAGACCAACTGATTAAACAAGTAGAATCAGGTGCGCTTCAGCTTGTGTGGAGTGAAAAACCTGCAGTACGGATAAGACTGGACAGCCCTGTTCCAAAGGGATGTGACGATATCCTAAATGATAGACTTCACCTTATTTTAAATCATCATTACTTTAAGCTGCTTAAACCCCTGAAGAAATAACTCCTTGTGCACTAGAGTCCTGAATCAAAGGGGAATTCTGATGATTTTCCCCAATCAGTGTAATTCAGTCAATGAGACGCAAAGTCATTCCGAGTGGTTTGGTCTGAAATGGTTCATTCTAGAGAAACTTACCAACTCTGGTTTTGTTTAGAAACCAGAATTAGAATTAAAATAGAATCCACAACCATTTGTCTCTGTGTTTGCACACTGTGGAATTAGACCTCTGCATTTAACCCATCCGTGCAGTGAAACACCCACACACATGCACACTACGGCACCCGGGGGGTTAGGTGTCTTGCTCAAGGGCACTTCAGTCATGGACTGTCAGCCAAGGGGATCAAACCAGCAACCTTCCGGTCACAGGGCTGGTTCCCTGACCTCCAGCCCCACGACTGCCCCCGTAGAATGGCTACAATACAAATATAACCAGAGAGAGAGAGGAAATTTAGCAGCCAGTATCAGTCACACAACACAGGACAGTAATAATAATAAGGGTGAAAACAATATATCAGGAAGAATAAATATTAAAAATCCCATCTACAGGCATATATACAACTACAAAAATCTGCAATAAGATCTACAAGCTGAGATGAAAAAGCCAGTGCAATACTGACTGTACACGGAGGCACAGGTGACGGCATATGATGACAATACTAAGTTTAAGCGATACTTTTTTAATCCCACCTCTGTATTTAACCCATCCGTGAAGTGAAACACCACATACACACAAGTGAATACACACACACACTAGGGGGGCAGTGAGCACACTTGCCCGGAGCGGTGGGCAGCCCTATCCACGGCGCCCGGGGAGCAGTTAGGGGTTAGGTGTCTTGCTCAAGGACACCTCAGTCATGGACTGTCGGTGCTGGGGATTGAACCGGTCACAGGGCCAGCTCCCTAACCTCCAGCCCACGACTGCCCCCAATACTATAGTCACTATCCAAAACCACCAGTGAACCTACAAGCATCTTCCCAGTATTTATACGTGATGATGATGGTGGTAAAATAGTGATGAACCTGGAAAAAATATATTTTCTTATGCGACTACTCTGCCTTACAACACCCAAGGCCAAACTCTCGTCGCAAAACTACAGTAAAACAATGTCTCAGACATCAAGCAGCATGTTATTTCCACAAGGCAGTATTTAGAGGTGGACGTCTGGTTCCCATCACCGCCACTGTGAGCAGAGGATTTCACACCAAACCGCTCCGAACGGCTCTGCTTAAGCATTTAAGTTGTGGAATTTTTTGGAAAAATCAGTGGAGTTTGTCTTCAAGCAGATGAAAAACTATAGGGAAACAATTTAAACGAGTCAGTACCGCTGAGTAAATCTGTAGATAAATGGCAAAAAAAAATGACAGAACTGGCTTTTTTACTGGCGCCTCTGCGGAGCACGCCGGGTTAGCATTAGCATTAGCTATGGGTGCATTTGTGCTTAATTTAGCCCGAGACCGCGAATTTAACCCGGATTAACCGCGAAATAAACCAGATGATAAACTAACATACGTTAATCTGATATTGTCGTCGCTGATTTAAATGAACAATGGATACAATTTGCGTTAAATCCACCGCAGCGTCCACACCCGTTCAAACTGTTGTATTGTTTACATCCGGGTTGTTGTACAATTTTCCCGCTTGTAAGTGGCGGATAGGGTTCCTACGCATTTCCGCTGATCTACACATCAAGGCGTGCTCTATTGAGTGTTGCGCATGATGTGTAGATCGCGGACAATGCCTACGCTGATCAGACATAACATTATGACCTACTCATTGTCCACTTTATCAGCTCCACTTACTGTATAGCTGCACTCTGTAGTTCTACAGTTACAGACTGTAGTCCATCTGTTTCTCTGATACTCTGTTACCCTGTTCTTCAGTGGTCAGGACCTCCATGGACCCTCACAGAGCAGGTACTATTTGGGTGGTGGATCATCTTCAGCACTGCAGTAACACTGATGGAATGGTGGTGTGTTAGTGTGTGTTGTGCTGGTGCGAGTGGATCAGACACAGAAGCGTTGCTGGAGTTTTTAAACACTGTGTCCACTCACTGTCCACTTTATTAGACACTCCTACCCTGTCAATCCACCTAGTAGATGTAAAGTCAGAGACGACAGCTCATCTGCTGCACAGTTTGTGTTGGTCATCCTCTAGTCCTTCATCAGTGGTCACAGGACGCTGCCCACAGGACGCTGTTGGCTGGATATTTTTGGTTGGTGGGCTGTTCTCAGTCCAGCAGTGACGCTGAGGTGTTTAAAACCTCCAAGAGAATTTCTATTAAACAATTAAATTAATTAAAAAGTATTATACTAATAAAGGAACATCTTGTTTTATCCAGTCTTTACATCTCAAGGACTAAAATTTTGAAAACTCGGTGGCGTCCCCCTTTAGGCAAAGACGGCGCACACGCTTGAACAGCGGCCTCGCTGTGAGAGGGAGATGGGCGTGGCTACAATGGGAGCTTTAATCTGATTGGTTCGTTCGCGGGTTCCTGCAGATTTAAATTTTGAGACGGTGTTTGTGCTGAAGCAGCTGCTGACAGCGCCGGAGCGCAGAGGCTCGGTGTGTAGGCTTGTTAGGGTTGATATAAACTGCATAACATCCCTGAAATCCCACTGGTGGTAAGTTTTCCTGCAGCCAAACTCACGAAGACCGTTTGTCATTTTTTTACAAACCCCATCTGGCAACCCATTCCTGTCGTAACTGGAGATCTATGACTGGTACTTGATAACACGGTTCATTTTCTTTTCGACACAGTTTTGATCTTGTTACTCGTTAAAAGGTTCATTCCACTGATTTTTCAGAATGTCTGCATAATTCAGTGATTCAGAGTGATTTGGTGTGAAACGGTTGATTGTAGAGTCTCAGATGTCTTTACAGTGGTGGTGATAGGAACCAGGGGTCGCCATGAGTGCAACACAAATATAGTCATTTTATTTACTATCTAGAACCACCAGAGAACCTAGACATGTCTTCTGAGTTTTTATATTCCATGTTCACTACAATATAAAACTGGTTAACATGAAAAATTATGTTTTTTGGGGGGACTATTTTTCACCCTTAACGTATCCCTCCGCTAAGAGTAAATTCAAATTATTAGATTGAAATTAGTTTTAAGCCTAAACCTTAACTATCATAAAACTGCTGTGACACAGTGTCTCAGACGCCCGGCTTAATATTCATAGCCGTTTAGTGTAATAACTTTCTGTGAGGAGCTTTTGGACGTGGACGTCTGGTTCCTATCACCACCACTGTGAACTGTTCTGGCTCGGTAATTTTCTCTAGAACGGAGCGTTTCACACCAAACCGCCCTGAATGAGTCTGTTTACATCCCAACCATTTAATTATGCAGACATTTAGAAATATCAGTGGACTTGCCCTTTCAATATGCCCAGATTCTAACTTTTCTGATGGGTCACATTTGTAAACAAAGGACAATGGGAACAAAGAGGACCATGGAGGGAAGCCTGAAAACAGTGGTCAGAGTCTTCAGAAGAGAGTGTCACCGGCTTCTCGACTCTGAGAGGACCACTGTTCATGGGGCAGATGATATGCTGATGGTCCTACAGCTGGCCGCTGCTGAGGTCTGCAAACAGGTAACAGTAATAAATAACAAGGTGAATCTCCTGTGTTATCTTGTCACACTGAGACAGAACCATCGATATACTGTTAGTAGATTCGTGAATTTTGTGTCAAAATGCTTTGGTGTATTGTTCATACTCACAAACCAGCTCATACACAACCAGTCAATTCAGTAAGGCCACCTCCTTGTTTCTGCACTCTTTGTCCATTTTATCAGCTCCACTGACCTGATGATGATGATGATGATGATATACACATTTTATATATATCATGTTGCCCAGCCCCGCTGTGTCCACTCACTGTCCACTCTATTAGACACTCCTACCTTGTCGGTCCACCTTGTAGATGTAAAGTCAGAGGCGACAGCTCATCTGCTGCTGCACAGTTTGTGTTGGTCATCCTCTAGTCCTTCATCAGTGGTCACAGGACGCTGCTGGTTGGGGATTTTTGGTTGGTGGACTGTTCTCAGTCCAGCAGCAACACTGAGGTGTTTTAAACCTCCAGCAGCACTGCTGTGTCTGATCCACTCGTACCAGCGCAACACACACTAACACACCACCACCACCACGTCAGTGTTACTGCAGTGCTGAGAATGACCCACCACCCAAATAGTACCTGCTCTGTGAGGGTCCATGGGGGTCCTGACCACTGAAGAACAGGGTAACAGAGTATCAGAGAAACAGATGGACTACAGTCTGTAACTGTAGAACTACAGAGTGCAGCTATACAGTAAGTGGAGCTGATAAGCTGGACAGTGAGTGTAGAAACAAGGAGGTGGGTTTCATATATTGGCTGGTTGGTGTCGGTCTCATATAGTGCCCCCATCTCACTTGTATACAGCTGGCAATCAGAAGCCAATTGGTGTCTAACTAAGGTAGTGTGTTAAGAACCCAGGGATGGGTTACTGACCAGGGGGACTTCAGGCCACAAGGCCTGAGGTGGCTCACATATTTGGGTTAATCCAGTGAAGATGAACATTAGACAAATGAGATGCTGTGGTGTATGTGTGCAGATGACAAGGTGTGAATGAATGAATGAATGACTGACTGTATCTCTTCTCAGCCCCCTGAAGTTTTCTGTTATAATAGGCTACGTTCACATCACCAGGTTGAAGTGGCACAAATATTACAAATAATTTTTTATTTTTTTTAAAACCCTAATGGGACTCGGATCTGATGTTTTCAGACGCACAAATCTTTTCAAATCCGACCTGAGCCACTTTCATATGTGCTCCTAGATTGGATATGTATCCGATTTGTGGCCATGTGACGTTCGGATCGGAATTCATGTCCTTTTTTCCTCTGCGCCGTCATTCAGCGTTACCACGGCAACAGCGCTGAACAGACATTAAAGCCTGTAAACGGTGGAAACGCAGCTCATCTCACCTTTTCCTCCTCCGTCTGGCTCTAATAATGAAGCTGAGAGCTGATCAGAGTTAATGATCTTCTCAGAGAAGCTCGTTCTGCTCGTTAGTTTGTGCTGATGATGCAGTGATTCAGTCACGTGATGTCACTGAGCAGGAGGAGCTCATGAGGGTCCGTTCAGGAGCCGGTTCATCACATTAATGACAGATTTGAGTCACTGACCTAAACCAGTGTGAAGCATCGAGTCAGAGATCGGACCAGAGCAACGAGGCTCGTACTGTGAACGCAGCTGTAGTCTCATTGGATTTTGTCGCCGTTGAATTGGAACGTTTTAGATATTGTGTGATGGTGGTGTTGGTGTTGACCCTCCTGTGCATGGGCTACTCTTGCTTTTGCAGTACGACTTGGTTAGACTTCATGATGATTCAAGTTTGTTTTTAGACGTGCAACTCTGGCACAAACAGCTCGAACAGTTGCGATGTAGACATAATAGAATATTACATATGAATGAGGCTAATTTTGCTTGATTTGAAACAAAAGCGAAACTTGTGTTGCTCAAAGACACACAGATGAACATGTCGCTGCTGTCGGAAGGAAACCTTGTATCTCTGTTTTTGTCATGTTTTAGTTTTTGACATAATTTCAAGATGCCTGTTGCTCTTTACATTATATGTAAACTTCATGATGAATGAAGTTTGACCAAAAGAAACGGCCCGAAATGACTAGGAAAAGTTCTAGTTCCATTGACTTACATTAAAAGTGTGTGTGTGTGTGTGTGTAAGTGTAATTAGACTTGGAGGGGGGGGTGGGGGTCACTGAATGACTCTATTTTCTGTGTCTGACCGAGTTGGGTAACCTCTCGGATTGAACTAATGAGCTTTATTCATCAACCCTGAACCTTCTCGCAGGATCTCCTGCATTAGTACTGACTATAAATGGTCGATTCTTCTGAACTGAATGAAGCTCAGAACACATTTAACTGACTTGGACAGAAATTCCATTTTTCCCACATAACCCTTCCGAAACCTACCAAGTCGTGACCGTTTTGGTGGCGACTGTTTCATCTAATTTTGAGCATAACTCCGAACATTAGCCACTGCATGACTAGCAAACACGGCTCTGAACAGCTGTTTATTCAACTATAATATTTCTGTACAACACAGTTTAAAATGTGTGGTGTTGGTGACTAACGTACACTGAACTTTAGACTTTGGGACTCAAAAACAATGGGAACTAACTGCTCACCATGTGGCCCTGAGGGACCTGGATGCAGCCTCACTTCCAACTGTAAAATGCAGGGGTGTGGCTAAAATATGGCTCCGCCCACTGACTAAAACTGTCTCGATAGTGACGACATTGAAGAGCATTTAAAAAAAAAAAACAATGAATCTGTGATGAATCTAAATGTTTCAATTCTTTGCGAGAGAACAAGACATTTTAAAAAGAACAAGATTGGGGGGAAAAAATGTCTATAAATTTAGGGGGGTTAGGGTTTGGGGCAGCCGCTTCCTGATAGAAAGTACCCTATAAATGATGACTCTGTTTAATTTTAGTTTATTACTATCTCTATTAATGTCTTGGTTTTAAATGGAACATAACATAATCCCTGGTCTGAATGTGTCCCTTATTACCCGAAGGCTGTGGGATCCTGGAGATAAATGGGAGATTTTTTTTTTATTTTTTTTTTTTTATGTACAGCTGAACTGTAAAATTTTCCATTGCTTGGCCTGTAGTGTTCTTGCGTGTGATGCTTGTCTCTGCTTCTGCTCTAGGAAAGAGGAGACTTCAGTGTGGCTTTGAGCGACGTGCTGGTGGCTTGGAAATGCTTGCTTCTGGACAAGCTCCACCTGTCCCATGACGGCTCCCCCCTTTCAGAGAATTATGACCTCATCCGGAAAGAGTATGACAGCTTTTTGAAGCGCACCAACACGGTGGATCTGATCGACGTCTATAATATGTACAAGCAGTTGAGGCGCGATGAAGACCCAGAGGATTCCCTCACCGCAGTGAGTGCTGAGAGCAGTTCGTGGCGTCAGCAGGGGCCCCTGAGATTGGGTTCTGGCATTCATCTCAGCAGAGCATCATTTAACAAAATCTTTTATTCCTGGTATTGTTTTCGCACCTAGATGCAGCTGTTTGAGTTCCTGTATGGTAATGCTGAGGCCGTCGAAGTAACTGAGCTGACCCCTCCGTGTCCAGCCACTCCATCTAACAGAGCTCATCGCTGCAGCTCGCAGGTAGGCTTCAGTGCTGTTCACACACTGCGTATTCCACGTCATGCTGGAGTAGGAATATTGGGTCCAGTTCCACTTCTTCTTTTTACCCCTACCCCTTGTTTTCCTGAGTTACAGGGTAGTGGTTGAAATCTTCCCTCTGAAATGAGACCCTCTAATAAAAGAGCATCACTTCAGTGAGGGGGGTCAGTAGTAGTGGGCCCTTAAAGACGTAAATAAAAACATCATTAAACGTCATCAGTTTAAGACAACGTGGAGAACAGTGCAGGCAGCTAGTCAGAGATGGAGATGTTCCTCAGGGCTACCTTGTTCAGTGCAGGTCAAACTTTTTTGCTCCCTTTTGACATATGTGGACACGCCATACATATTCGGGTCTGCGTCGAAAAAGCTGAACCAGTCCAGCAAAACCCGTGGGTCTCGGTCCACTTCCAATCAATCAAGTCATTCAAACCTGTCATTAATGTGATGAACCGGCCTGAAATGACTCTCATGAGCTCCTCCTACTCAGTAACATCACGTGACTGAATCACTGCATCATCGGCACAAACTAACGAGCAGAACGAGCTTCGTTGAGAAGATCATTAACTCTGATCAGCTCTCAGCTTCATTATTAGAGCCAGACGGAGGAGAAAAAGGTGAGATGAGCTGCTTTTCCACCGTCTACGGGCTTTATCTTCTATTCGGCGCTGTTGCCATGGTAACGCTGAATGATGGCACACGCGCATTGGGGGGGGGAACACATGATTTCCGATCTGAGCGTCACATTAAGGTCACATGACCACGAATCAGATACTTATCCGATCTAGGACCACATATGAAAGTGGCTCAGGTCAGCCCTGAAAACATCAGATCCGAGTCACATCAGGGCAAAAAATCGGATTAGTGCCATTACCTGGTAATGTGAACGTAGTCGTATGATGAAGCAGATATCAAGTAAGGTTCATCATCACCAAAAGCCCCCTTTAGTTTAGTGAGGTTTACTTCAACTGAGGCACCAAAAACCCTCAAAACTAGAGACGCCTCAAGACCGAACAGTTACTCCTGTGGAAAAAAGGAAGAAAAGTTGACTAGTTTTTCTGTGGGCTGCTGTATAAACAGGTGGGCCTCGGCGTGGAAAAGGCTGAGAACCCCTGCTGTAGGGGGCGAAACTAAGTGCAAGAAAAATGGATACGAGCACCTTAAAGCTTGCGTATTGTGAATTAGTTAAAACGACGAAACACTCAGAGGAACATCTGCGATTGGTCCGTCGACACAGTAGACTCACGTGTTCCATATCCCTCCGTGGCATCTCTACTGCACAGGCTAATGTTGTGCTAAAGGTGGACAAATATATTGTTTAGCTCTGGCAGGTATTTCAGTTATTTGATACCAGAAGTCGATGACTTTGCAGCTCTCCTGGGAAAAATGGCCTTTAACTTTTCCTTTTTTCCTCTTTGCCGTTTCATTCTGAGGAGAGAATGGCTTGTTCAAATTGTTAATTGGCACGGTGTTGCACTGCAGAGGTGCCCCCCCCCCGTCTCCTGTTTCCCTGCTTGGCGATATTTCTCTCTCGCACACACTCTCTCACATATTTCCCAGTGAGCTCGCACACTCTAGTTCCCCCTCCAGGATCCTTCTCTCCCTTATTAACAGGAACATTAAATCATATCACTCAGATTTAAGAGAGAAATGTGATTTCAATTACCAAGCGGATGTTTTGAAAGTGCAGTACAATGTGAGCTGAGGCTGGGGCTCAGTCTTGCCCAGCCCCCCCCCCTAAAACCACCCCTCCTTCTTCTAGCTCCTGTCAGCCACAGATTTATGAGGGTAGATGCTGGATCTTGCTACTGTAAGTCTGAGGCTGAAGGTTATGAATTGGGCCTGTTAGAGGTGTTTAAGGCAAAAATAAGCTGCACAGCTCTTCTGTACACTGAAGACCTAATTCACTCGAACCGACACGGTCATAATACAGTGCCGATCGGGCATAAGATTCTGACCGCCTCCTTGTTTCTACGCTCACTGTCCACTTTATCAGCTCCACTTACTGTATAGCTGCACTCTGTAGTTCTGTACAGTTCTACTCTGCTGTGTCTGATCCACTCACCAGCACAACACACACTAACACCACCACCACCATGTCAGTGTCACTGCAGTGCTGAGAATGACCCACCACCCAAATAGTACCTGCTCTGTGAGGGTCCATGGGGGGTCCTGACCACTGAAGAACAGGGTAACAGAGTATCAGAGAAACAGATGGACTACAGTCTGTAACTGTAGAACTACAGAGTGCAGCTATACAGTAAGTGGAGCTGATAAAGTGGACAGTGAGTGTAGAAACAAGGAGGTGGTCAATGCAATTTCAGATTCTGCAGCAAACGATTGTGCATCCTTGGTTATTCACGCGTGTTTCCTGCATCTTTCTTTCCTCAGGTGCGGAGAGTGGTCAGGAGGGTCTTTTGCTCCTATTTAGGTTTGCTGGTGAACTCGAAGAACGACTTGGCCCTCGTGCACACGCTCAACGCGCCCAGCCGTTCACTGGGGCACAGAGCCTTTACTGACCTCAAACATGCAGCGCACGACAGCAGCACGTCCCTCTTCTTGGTAAATTCAAAATTTTTTCATCTACTTGTTTTTCCTTAAAGACAGTGCAGTGCATTCCTTCCAAAATCCCAAATCATGTTGACTTAATTGTTCTTGTCTTGTTTTTTTTTTTCAGGCAGTGACATCATTTGTCAGAGCCGTACAGCTGGGTGGGAAAGGTTATGCCCCCCCTCAGTCTGATCCCTTAAGGAAGCACATGAAGGGCCTGTCACAGTTTGTCCATTTCACAGACCAGTTGGAAGAGATATTGGGAGAATGCCCAGATTCCAGGTATGCCTGCATGACTCTAACCTGCTTTCAGTCATTGTCCTGTTTGTCTCTCCACCAGATGGAAATGATTAGTGATGTAAGTGAATGTGTTTAAAGTCCCCGTCCACTCGCTTTCATGACTTTCTTCTAACTGTTTATCTATAGTTTCTGTGAAGTTTTTGCTTCTATGAACAGGCAAAGAAAGATGTTTGTCTTAAGAGGTTGTTAATACTACTACTACTACTACTACTACTACTACTACTACTAATAATAATAATAATAAATAATAATATTTTATTTATTTATTTTTATACACAAACATGCACACGCACTCACTGGCCACTTTAATAGGTACACCAGAACTGCCTTAATTCTTCATGTCAGACTTTCAACAAGGTGTTGGAAACGTTCCTCAGAGATTCTGGTTGGTTATTTGAGTTCCTGTTGTCTTTCTATCATCTGGAACCAGTCTGCCCATTCTCCTCTGACCTCTCACATCAACAAGGCATTTTCGTCCACACAACTGACCGCTCACTGGATATTTCCTCTTTTTTGGACCGTTCTCTGTGAACACTAGAGATGGTTCTGCGTGAAAATCCCAGTAGATCAGCAGTTTCTGAAATACTCAGACCAGCCCGTCTGGCACCAACAACCACGCCACATTCAAAGCCCCTTAAATCCCCTTTCTCCCCCGTTCTGATGCTCGGTCTGCACTTCAGCAAGTTGTCTTGACCACCTCTTCATGCCTAAATGCAGTGAGTTGCGGCCGTGTGATTGGCTGATTAGCTATTTGTGTTAACAAGCAACTGAACAGGTGTACCTAATAAAGGTGTGTGTGTGTGTGTGTGTGTGTGTGTGTGTGTGTGTGTGTGTGTGTGTGTGTGTGTGTGTGTATAATGTGTAAATATATAATAAAATAAAATTCTTTTTTTTTTTTTTTTTTTTTTTTTTTTCTGGCATTTTTCTTCAGTTTGATTTTAAACTGGAGGGAACCAAATTTGGCTCAGGTGACATCAGATCTGCCAAAGTACCAATTAGTTAGCAATACCTGTACGCCAGTCACTCAAGTTCTTCTCTCTCACATAAAACAATGGGTCGTTTATGTTGCCAAGTAGACATCACCGTCAATCATTTTGCTTTCTGATGTCCACACTTCAATTAATATAGTGTAACAGTAGCTGTTCTCCAGTATAACACTAACACTTTTTCAGCTGTATTTTCTTTTACTATAAAAACTGCAAACATTTGAAACCACGTTGACTCCTTGTTAACCAAGACACCAATATGCCACAAATAAACAGATAAAACAATGTTCATTCAGCCCAGAACAAGCAAAGACTTGCATATTAAAGAAAATAAAACTCCAACTACACCAGGTTGTTGCTGAGTGAGCAGACAGCTGCACCAGAAAAACTCCTGACCACTGTGTTTACGGTGCCTTGCGAAAGTATTCAACCCCCTTAAGTCATCAGATTTGTCTGGATTATAACTTAGAATATGACCCATATAAAATATCAATGTTTAAGCAGTAGAACCTGAGAGGAAGTGTTTTATCGTGAAATATCATCCCGGCTCTGATCTGGTGGCTGTAGATCATCACAGCCGTGATGTTATAGTGATAACTCCCTCCTCGAGTGTCTCTACTGCTTTAATACAGCAGTTAAATAAATACAGTAAGAAATGAATAAACTGGCCGTGAACGCGGCGTTTAATATGTTTTAATGTTCAGCTCCTTCCTCCTAATTATAGCTCCTTAACGAGCAGCTTGGTGCTACATCAGAGTAATGAGCTCCGCCCACTCGCTGCTCAGCCGGCAGTTCGTTCTCCAGCTCCTTACGCTAAATTCCCAAACTGTCGTCACCACTGAGCAGCTTTTCTGGTTATTATTGGGTCAGTTTTATGGCTCAGTCTGATTTGGTCCGACTCTGAAGATCAGACACGTTTGGCGAATGGTGTTGGGTTCATTTCTGGCTGATTCCAGGTTGTTCCGCTGTTCTTCTGTCACAGCTGCCGACAGCTGCCAGTTTGGGAATTTAGTGTCAGCTCATCTTCAGGGTCTGACCAAATCGGCTGTCGGTCAAACGTGATCTTAAAGGTGTCCGTTTTCTATTTGTGTGCGAAGAAGTACAAACTCAAAGTCGTTACTTAGCAACAGCATCTTAACAGGATGGCCCGGTTATGGGTTTTGCGTAGCGTCTTTGTCCGCGGACTTCGCCCAACTGCCATGTGCACAATATGGTGGAGGAAGCCTCCACACAACGTCTGCTGCTGTTCATTTTCTCTGCATGTACATCATTGTTGGCTGAGGCCAGGCGAACGTTGTCTCTGCACAGAGTATGCCGAGGCCTTTACAGCTGATATTGGAGCAAAAGGTGGTTCTACCGAGTTCTGGTCAGAAGCGGCTGAATGTGTGTAATGACTTTGGACAATTACTTTAGGAGCACATTGGTTTGCGATTTGTTCCCACCAGGATTTCAATCTAGTGTCATGTGTAATGCAGACAAATCTGACTTAAGGGGACTGAATACTTTTGCAAGGCGCTGTAAGCACAAGTGTGAGAAATGAAACAAATGATGTGCAACATTTCAGGAGAGAAGATGCTTTGCAGCTGCTTTGGTCTCTTCTGTCTGATGTGGTTCAGTGTGGTCAGGGACACTGAGGGGCTTCAGAATTTCCGGTACATGTGCATGCCTGACTGAAAAGGGATTTGAGTTAGCACTGGACCGTGTTCACACATACTTAGCACTATCCGCCCAAGACGCATGTTAATGCCAGGTGTAAATGGGGCCTACAAGCTTTCGTGCTGCGCCAGAGCAGCTGCTCTGTCGTAATCAAGCAGTCTGCTAATTGTTTCTTTGCAGCTGGTTACATAATGTCATGGGTTTTGTCTGCTTCACCTCCTTTTGTGGTGGTTTAATTTGGTTTAAACGTCTCTATTTCAAATTTTCCTTTTGTTTTAATGAACTCGTTGCCCAAAGAATGCACACACCAGCACATCTTCTAAGCCGCTTCTCCTTCTGGGTCGCAGGGGGACAGGTCGCCAGTCCATCGCAGGGCAGACACAGATACATTCACACCCGCACTCAGATCTCGGGGCAATTTAGCATGGAAACCCACACGGACACAGAGAGAACCCTGGTCGCCCGGCCGGGGAATTGAACCCAGGCCCTCCTTGCCAAAAGAATAGCCATTACAAAGTAACCATGAGCATTAACAGCAATTGCTGAATCTGCTTATAAAGTATTTCTGCAGTCATTACAACACAAGGTTATTGGCTGTACATTATATAGTTCTATTCTTTCTTAACAAATGCTAAGATAATAACTAATAAACTAATAACCATAACTAATGTTCAAGAATGTGAATGCAGACATTTTGCTGCTTGTGAAATCTGGTCAAGGTGTTATTTATTCTGTTTTGCATTGCATTTTTTTAAATAAAAATCAAAGGAAGAGGTAAGAAACAAATTGTGGAGCACATCGGTCCGATAAAACGGGGCATTCACAATGTGCAGTGTCCTTGCAAGCTTTGAGATTGAAGCTTTGGTTGTGGTTGGCCTAGTACAGCCTTATGGTCGCAGGCCACTCACCCCGTGGGCATTTCTGTGATGTTTCTGTATAGACATGAGCAAAACCGACAAATCTCTCATTTAAACTCCCCCTGAGACGCACTCCACAGCTTCCTGCCATGCGCCAGTGCATCTGGTAGTGTCCTGAGTAAAGGTATCGTGTAATACAGGGAATCCAGACGTGACTGTTACTAGCTTCTCCATGTTTGAAAGGTATTTTTGTGTATAAGGTGCATGCGACATGCCAGTCTGCTGCTGAAATGTAGATGTGCTGCTGCCTGTATGGACTGTTCTACTGAATTAGTTCTGCAGTCCCACAGTTTAAAAAAAAAAAAAAAAAAAAAAAGGCTCAGCCCATTTTTTTTCAGGACTGAGCCAACCGTACTCAGGACCACAGATTGGTTCTCCAGCAGTATCGTGCTGCGTTATGTCAAACCCAAAAACAATCAGGCAAACAATTTAGCTCGGGTTATCCACACAGACGACAAAAGCCGTGCACGATTTTAAATCCATCATTCAATAAACATCAAAGCTTCAATCTGACACCAATTTCTAAGTGATGAATGGCGCTGCTAACCAGGAGAGAGTAGCTGTTCACAGAACAGGTTCGATTCTGACTTATCGGCTTTACTGATACAAACTTGGATGATAACGCCTCAAATCTGAGGAAGTGAAGTCGGGCGGCTGATACTAACTTGGCTTGGCTAAGTAGATCCAAACACCCCAGTGCAGGTTCGATTTGACGAACCGCTCTGTTATCGTAAGTATAGATAAATTTTATCAGCGAGAGCAAAGTCGACCGATCAGTGTTCCTGTTCAGTTTCTGCTCTGCCGTGTCGACAGTCGAACATCGAACAGTCGAACAACTTTCACTGCGACGCGACGCACATGCAGAACGGACAAACTTTCCGATAGGGAATGTAATCGGATACAGGAGTTTACAGATATTATTATTCTATGTTACGGGTTATTTACAGGGTTAACCACCTCGTTCAATTGGACAGACATTGTATTCCGAATGGCCTCAGTCAGACTAGACTATTCTGATGGATGTATTCCATTTCGATTGAGCTATTCGACGGGTTACTAATGGATTAGGCTGCATGTAAACGTGGCTAATGTGTCCCAAAGTCTGAAAACCAGTGTGGACCTTTTAAGAATCGTCACATTTTCTGTAGGTAAGTAAACTTTTGTGTTTTAATAAAGTAAATGATGATTTTCTGTGTGAAGATCTGTTCAAAGTGGTGTTTGTTGGTCATGTACTGGCTGCATTTTTGAGCTCAAAATAAGCTAAAATTGTCACTGCTGAAACATTTTGTTGAAGTTTGGATAGTGTTATGACTTATGGTGACAGAAATACATTTGTTTTTTTTATAAAATAAACGTGACCTAAGGTTTAGAGTCACTCCAAGCATAAAGATTGAAGTCGAAGACAGTTAAACGTTCGAAATGTGTTGTCAACTCTGGCTTTGAGCCACTTCAGTAGAATGATCCATATAGCTTCTGACATCAGCTTCTTGCCAAAGTCCTGTGGTCATGTTCAATCCTGAAGACATTCATCCGAAGACATTCATTCACTCCACTGCTACTGCAGCCTCTGTTTAACCTGTAGATAAAGCAGTATTGCTGCCATATTGTACGAGTGGAAGGATGCATTCCTAGACCTACTGACGTGTTGAGTTTCCATGCCGTTTCCTCAAAAATCACAGAAGTGGCCAGACGTGAACGTCCCCAGACAAATCTGATCTCCTCAAAAATAGAGATTTCATATCTATGGAATGTAGCTTTCATAAATTTTAGCACAACTGATAAAATCCTAGAGAGCAAACTTATGATTCCTTTGGAAGTTCATGAAACGCAGAACTCTTTCCGTTAGATAAGGCTTAGCTGCTAAACCTGAGTTGTACTCTTGCCTACCCGACTTCTATGAGAATTTCGGGACACATGCAGTATTCCACCTTTTGTGAGGTTTTAACCTTCTTAACTCCTCGGGACCACCGGTGGGTCCAAAATGCACCTCATGTTCTTCATAACTTTCATATTCCATAAGCTCCATTCAGAAGCTGGGCGTCGTGTGAGGCTGTAGCTCTTCTCTCCAGTCTAATAGACGGTGATGTCATTTTAAACCCTTATAATAAAAGAAGCTGAACTCAGTTTGTTTTTCTACTGAAAGTCGACCCGTTTTTCCCCAAATCTGGGCTCTAAACTATAAACAGACGGCGTCTCTTCAGTGATCTGCTCTGGAAACATCACTTTTAGAGAACAACACAGAGCGTCAGAGATTTTTGGCCTTCAGCAGTAAATTGTAAGGATATAGTGACATGTGGAGATCATAAAACAGTCATTTGAGGGGCTTTTACCAAAAAACATTGACCTTTTTATTTCATGCAGTTACAGAAGTTTGCCATCATGATTTGGTCTTGTGAATTCAGATGGACAAACCAAAATAAATATACCCTGTAGAATAAGAGGTTAATTTAATGCCTGTTTCTCAATATCTGAGGCCGAAAAATGACCGCTGCTTACTCAGTGTCATTGTTTAACCTTCGTACACATTCTTACATTTGATTATGGTTTTCAATTCTGAGGCCAAAGTGAAATTTGGTTTGATGTTTTGTGTTTAAAATGTCTTGACGAAACAGAGCTGTAATTATACACTAGGCAGATTAGTTTGGCTCAAATACGTTCTCAAACAGCACTTTAATGACTCCGGTGTCGGCCCCAAAAATCCCACCCCCTACAATGTCAAAGTGACCAGAAAAAAGCCCAGTCATTTGAGCATGGTTGCATGCTGAGTATAACAGCTGCCCCCTCCCCGCCCACTCCACTCCTGAAATGCACCCAAATGCCTTGATTTAATCATTGACAGTTGTTTCCACAAAAGACAGTAAATCTTCCAGAGAGACTGAAGTGTGTTGGTGAATTTTAGAATTACTGTATTTTCAGTTCTATATTAAAACCTGCCCTGCGATGGACTGGCGACCTGGATGGATGGATGGATGGATGGATGGATGGATGGATGGATGGATGGATGGATGGATGGATGGATGGATGGATGGATGGATGGATGGATGGATATTAAAACCTTTTAATGCCAGCATCATGGAAGCAGAGGGAGGAGCAAAAATGGAGTTTGTGTAATTGAAAGGAAAGTGTGGACTCAAGTATAATGGAGATTATGGACCATGAAGGAAGTGCAATAGGAGGTGCTTTCAATGGACCAGATGGAAATCATTGTTTTTCCCAAGTTCCTATTTGAGTATGGCAATTTTGCTCTTGGCACCGCTTGGACCCCAGGAAAAAAAAATATGGGAATCCACTGGTGCTGCTTTCTCAGGGTGGGTAGCAGAGGTGTTCCCCAAGGATCTCTTCAAGGTCCACTTTTATTAATCTATTTTCTTCCTTTTGGTTTGGATCAGTTATCATGGCCTTCAGTTCCATGTTCACACACAAACTTTCTGCTCCTTTCTCACCACCTACCTCATTCAACCCCCTTGCAACTTAAGTCGATCAGATCTGCCGCTTAAGTTGCGAGGGGGTTGAATAAGGTAGGTGAGGTTGTAT
The DNA here is from genome assembly GCF_015220715.1 of Pygocentrus nattereri. Taxonomy (NCBI): domain Eukaryota; kingdom Metazoa; phylum Chordata; class Actinopteri; order Characiformes; family Serrasalmidae; genus Pygocentrus; species Pygocentrus nattereri. The sequence continues at coordinate 53,511,602 of NC_051211.1, forward strand.
TCAAAAAGGAACATGGGGAACTGAAGGCCATGTTAACTGATCCAAACCAAAAGGAAGAAAGTAGATAAATAAAAGGGGGCCTAGAACAGATCTTTGGGGAACACCACTCCTACCCGCCCAGAGAAAGCAGCACCAGTTATGCTCTTTTAATGGCTTTTTCCTGTCCAGCACAGTATGGTTACTAATTCTTATTCTTAACTAAATATGAAACCCATTTCCTATCGCATAACAGAACTAAAGTTCTCAATAGTTTGTGTTGTCGTCCGGTTTCTCATGCAAATATGGATTCAACAGGCTCCGATCTGCCTGATTGATTTTATAATAGTGAATGCTGGATAAAGACTTTTTCTAGTGCTTATTATAGCTCACCGTTCTCTGCAGTACTAGTTTGCAGACACGGTTAGGGCTGAGGTTCCGTTTAAGCCTTTAAGGACAGTTTTGTGAGAATTTGCAAGTGTTGATGGGTTCCCACTTCTATGCACATAAGCCACCACTGGTCTTGAATCACGGACCTGGATTTGAGTAGATGTATTTCAGAGGTTTAATGATCTGATCCGTTGCAAGTTTCATGAGAGTGAAGTAAAGCTGATCAAGACCAGATGGTTTTCTGGGATCGATATTTCACTGGCTTTTAACACACCATCATGGAGAACAGGAGTAAAACGGAGTCAGCAGTTGTTAAGTGAGAACTTAACATCAACTGACATCATTAAAGGAGGTCCAGAGGGCCTGAACTGCTTGTTGAAATGATTGATTTCCAGTCCTGTTTTATGGTAAGATGGGAATCTGTCGAATCTTGTCTTGGAGAAAGAAATTAGTGTTTCACAGTGATGGAGACAGAACATGTTGCCAGTGTGTTGCACAAATGCTTCTGAACAGGCTCTAGTGGTCTTTTCTCAACAGGTTTAGCACATTTTGAGGAGTGAAAGTAGCCTGTTGAAACACCTTCTTAACACCTGTCGTTCTTGCTTTCACACCACCAGTGTTTCTTATATGAATCCGTTCTCTGATAACCATAGATGGACAGCTATGGACCATGTTCTTCACATTTACTGGAAAGCGGCTCTCTCCTCAAAGTTCAATTCGTGGATGGTTAAAGCTCTTGAGATTCCATCGTCCGAGTGTCCTGACGCAATTCCTTCGCCTTGTCCTCTGTTCTCAGCTGTAGATCGCAGACATGTGGGTCCAAAAGCCCTGGAGGCCCTCACCTGACCCTCACCTGACTCCAACTCTGTCCCTCACCCCAGAAGATGGTGATAACTCAAGCCTTTGATTTCCTGCGCAGATTTTGATCTTATCGCCCAGAGAAGCCCCTTCTACACTTCCCTTATCCAAATACACCTGCGCTATCTATCTGCAGATCTATTTTTCTCTTCCCTCAAAAGCAGCCACTAATGACGTCTACGTCAGTATTAATGATATGGGTTGAATTGCTCAAGCATGTTTATCTGTGCAACATCAAAGCCCATTGTTCTGAAAAGCAGAAAAGGCCTTCCGTGGGTTGATTGCTGAAAGCTGATCAAACATCATACATCGAAATATTTTCCTTGATTGCTCTCACTTCAAAAACTTTACAAACTGGTGCTTTCCCCAAACGTTTGGCACCACAACACATAGCGGAGTGGACCATCGATTGGCTCGCGAAGGCCTAAAGATAATTTCCTCTGGTGCATCAGAGATGCAAGTGCCTTGAACCTGCTATGGGGCTTCTCCCGAACGATAGTGCTTTTTAGTTCTGAACCAAAAGGGTTCTTTCATCAGGCTGCGACCCTCCTAGATGCCCCCCCCCCGCACCTTGTGGAGTACTGTGTTACCACACACAAACACCTCTTAATGCGAGATCAGTGCCTCTTGTACAACTAACATCTGTTTTCCCAGATGATTCTGTTACTGTAATTCCCTCACACGAAAGCTGGGTCAGGGATTCGGGCCGGATCCCTTCCCGACTTCGCCCCCACTGTTTACATTCGCTAAGGTCCACACAGGCGTGTGCGCATACACGGATAGATGCTTAGAGCAGTGATGTGCAGCTTTGTGATGGTGGTGGTCTGTCAATAACTCCTCTTTGACTGGACTTTCACTGTTGGGGTTGGTTTTTTGTTTTTGCTTTTTTCCTTTTCTTTTTCCCCTCTTTCTCCTTCAGTCTGTGAACTGATTGACCTCCGCTGAAGCACACAGCTTTGGTCGTGTTTTTTGTTTTGTTTTATTTAAAGAATTTTTAATTTTATTTAGAGGTTTTTACTCCAGAACTGATAATATCACACTTTTTTTTTTAAATGTAGAGTACTGTGTGAAAGTTTTAGGCATCTAAGCAATTTTTTTATTTTTTATTTTTTTAACCAGTTGACCTCAGCAGTGAGTTCATCACAATATACATTAGGATAAAGTCATATTCATAATTAAAATAAACAGAAAAACAATAAAAAGTAACAAGAATTTCTCGGGTCCATATTTTTCCTGGACACCTTCACAGCCGCCACAGAGACTCGTTAATATCATCAATTACATCATGAGCTCAATTTACTGAGCACTGATTGGTCAAACCAGGAGCTGCTTTTTAACTACATATAATACTGGGCTTCCTCGAGGAGGAGAGGCTTGGAGATGGGTGAACACACTAATATGCAGAAAATCGTATACATATGTACATCTGTGTATGTGCATATACACTCCCTCGCCGGTTTATTAGGTACACCTAGTGCTAGTAAAAGGTTGGACCCCCTTTTGCCTTCAGAACTGCCTTAATTCTTTGTGTCACACCTTCAACAAGGTGTTGGAAACGTTCCTCAGAGATTCTGGTTGGTTATTTGAGTTCCTGTTGTCTTTCCATCATCTGGAACCAGTCTGCCCATTCTCCTCTGACCTCTCACATCAACAAGGCATTTTCGTCCACACAACTGACCGCTCGCTGGATATTTCCTCTTTTTCGGACCGTTCTCTGTGAACCCTAGAGATGGTTGTGCGTGAAAATCCCAGCAGATCAGCAGTTTCTGAAATACTCAGACCAGCCCGTCTGGCACCAACAACCACGCCACGTTCAAAGTCCCTTAAATCCCCTTTCTCCTCCGTTCTGATGCTCGGTCTGCAGTTCAGCAAGTCGTCTTGACCACCTCTACATGCCTAAATTTTGAGAGAGTTGCGGCCGTGTGATTGGCTGATATTTGTGTTACCAAGCAACTGAAAAGGTGTACCTAATAAAGTGGTGTGTGTGTGTGTGGTTTATTCTTTATGCTCTTTTACCACGTGAAAAGTAAACCGTGGTTATCATCATGCGACCTGCTTAATTCTTTATTTTAAGCTAGATTTGTCACGAAATCTTAAAGATGTGGTTCGTCTGTACCCCCTCCTCCCCCTCCCATCCCCCCGTGCCGATTCCGATAGTAGTTATTGGAATTGTGCTGTTTCTAGTTTTCGTTTCTTTTGGGACTAATAAAAATTCTCCTCTGTTCCCTCCTAGTGTTGCCGGGTGCAGGATCATGTCCGGCATCAGGGCAGCTCTCCTGAAGGGCCTCAGTAATGGAGATCCGGTGTACGCGGCTGCAGAAGATACCGTGAAGCAGCTCAAAGAGAGAATCGGTCAAATCCACACCACTCTGAAAGAGTCTGCTTCCAGCACAGGGATCAGTCCAGCCAGGGTAGAGTTGAATGAATCTGTACTCAAACATGAAATCTTAATCATTTTTATTTTAGTATAAATATTGAGTATTTCTCAATTTAAAACACTTTTATAGCAACCTTATTAAATTTTTTATTTTATTTTTTTTTTTCTTTCAAGAAATTATACCTGAAACAAGTAGGGTAACACAATTTCAATAGATAAAGTAAAAAGACACATAAAAAAAAAAAGTCTGATGTATCTTATGTTCTTACAGTAACCTCAAAATGAGAAATATTACATTTTGGCCAGTTTTAAAATATTTAACTTGCCAATATATCGCTTTTTGCAGTCTACCATACGCATGTCCATTCTTTTCTGGTTGAATAATGTGTAAACTAATTATCATTTCAGCCCAAAGCTTATGCCATTAATCATGCCACTGCCTACGGGGGCAGAGAGAGTGTGAAGCTGCTCTTGACTCTGCTGGATGAAGAGGCACTAGCGCCGCCCTGCAGGAATAAGGCAGAACTGCTCACTGAAGATCAGACAGTTCTTAATGGGACTGAAGGAGTGTGTCTTCTGTTCCTGTACAAGTAAGTTCTGCCAGTGTAAATCATTCATGGTCACTTCTTGACCGTAGCACTTCTTGACTGAACTTTTTCCGATTATTGTTGCCACATTTTAGTTTTACATCACTTGTTGTTCTGCCAATTGTCACACTAGATGTTGTCTTGTTTTGTCTATTCGTGGGCTTCTGCTTTCTTTCATATAAATGCCTCCAGATCTCCAGAGGCTCCCTCAGGACTCTCTCCGCAGCCCTTACAAAACCGTGTCCAGAGCCAACAAGGACATGTGAAGCCTAAGGTAATGAATCTTTATGCTTGTGCCTGAAAACCGAGTCCTAATTGTTATGATAGCTGGTCTTTCATTTCAGTAGGTTGTGCTTGTGGACTTGAGGGCTGCAAGTTCAAACTAGAGTGCTACATTTATTGGCTGTTTATATGGGCAAAAGTATTGGGACATGCCTATTAATTATTGAGTTCAGGTGTTTCATTGTTTCATTACCACAGGTGTACAAAATCAAGCAGCTTGGCTTTACAAGTATTTGAAAGTATAAGTCGTTTAAAGAGCTCACTGGATTTGAGCGTAGTGGTGGATGAAGTATGCAAACCATCTGCTCGAGTTAAAGCAGAGACACCATGTAAAATATTCCTGCAGTAAAAGTAGAAGTTCCTCCCTTTAGACCTCCACTTGAGTAAAAGTACTAAAGTATTTACCTTCAAATGTACTTAAGTATAAAGTAAAAGTACTAAAAGAGTAATTCTGGCTCTGATGTCCTGTTATCATTTTTATAACCAGACTGGCTTCATGAACTCATTTCAGGTGAAAGTCCTCCAGCGTCTCTCTTGGTAAACCAGCCTTTTAATAGAACGTCATTAATTAGTGACGCTGACGTCTATTAAAATGATCAGAAGCACAAAACACTGAAGGTAAACAGGTTCCATCAGGGAGAACCGAGTGGCTCTGAAATCACTTTTTACACACAAGCAAAGTTTCAGTTTCAGATTTATTTACAACTTAGTTCCAAGTTTAAGTTGAATAAAAACTGGCTTTAAACTCAGGATCACAGATGAGCTCCTTTACTATGTTGATCTGTAGGCCTCTGTTCATAAACATAAACCAGCCCAAACTCATTTACTATAAAATGAAATGGTGTTTGTAGAAATTCAGAAAAAAGCCGCGTCAGTCTCGACTGCATATGTGGACATATTTCTATATTGTGCTCTATTTACACAAAGTTAGGTTAGTTCATCATTTATGTTGAACAGACTCTCCCAAAGTTTTACGCTGCTGCGCTGACGTTGAACCGCGTGCTGCACTGGGTCGGTATGACCAACAGGTCAAAACCAGCTCTGAACAAAGTGACCGCTGGGCCCTGATTGGTGCTCTAATGCTACATACATGCAAGGGAAATGTCACTTCTGCTCACTTAAATGATGTCACATTAAAAAGTCCACTGTTACACTTTTACACTACTATACACCCACACCAACTACTCAAGCTGCAGCCTAAAGCTGCCAAAACCTCTAAACTAACACATTTGATGAAGCTAACTGGTTTGCATGAGGATTTTTGCTGAGGCCAGTCCTATGATGTAAATTCAGTGCACAGACGTGTTCAAAGGATCCGGTGATGTTTGGAGGAAACCTGTCAGGTTTGGAACAATTTAAGTTTACCGCAGGACACAACAGCAACACTTTCATGTTTTTAGCTGAAATGATGAAGCTCCTTGAATTTGAACAAGTACATTGCTCCAGGACCAACACAAGTGCAAAAGCATAAAATTATAGGCAGTGCAGGCAGTGCAGTGTAATAAATATGAAAAAATTAAAGAAATACAAAACAGAACCCGGGCAGTACACGGTACTGAGAATGTGGCTTGTACAGTGTAGTGGGTAACACCTGCCTTCTATACTGTAGGCTGGGGTTCAATCCCCTGCCTGTACAAACACCCTACACTATACCAATAAGAGTCCTTGGGCTAGACTCCTAACACCACCTTCACCTACCTGTATAAAATGATCAAACTGGAAGTTGCCCCGGGTAAGAGCATCTGCCAAATGGAAATATGTGGAGTTGAGCAAAGGAGGATGTGACGTACTATGACCCATACAGCAGATTAACAGGGTATGTGTGTATGTATCATACCGACATAGCGGTCACTAAGGTTGCGGCCAGAACAACAACCGTACCCGATACCGTACTCTAGCAGTTTTTATAGAAGTCAAATTAGCAAAATGCAATAAGTCAGATGTATAGTTATATCAAGAGAAGTATTTCAGTGAAATCCAATAATATTTTAGATTTAAATACCAGGTCACGCATATAAGCTGGAGCCGCAAAAAGTGGAGAGTGAGATGACGTCTGTGTAGATGTCCTTCAGCTCAGTCCATGGGAGTTGAGGAATCTGATGTGCAATCTGGCTGTGAGGGCCTGAAAAAAAGAAACTTGTGGGCATGATGCCTGCTGCAGAATGATGGCTAGACTTTGGATGTCAGTGGAAAGAGCGATAGAGTGGGCTCCACTTAAACAAGTAAATAAACCCTATGGTTCTCCTAGTAAAACCAATCTTAATCAAGAGAACCAAAATAAGAACGTTTGGGAACTAACATTGTATTTGACAGTTTACTGTTGACAGCCAAGGATCGATTCTGTTTAGAGGTGGACAATATGGCAAAAAAACATCACAATACTTGACGTTTTTACAATATAATATGCATCACATTACATTTTGTGAGGTTTAACAAGCTGTAACAGGCACAATACCACACCTAGCAGTACGGTAATTTAGTTTTTTTTATAATTTAACATTCGGTGCTGCACTACATCCAGTTTAACAGGACTAGTTTGGCTCTCTTCGACTCAAGTTATTGAGATTTGGACTAGGGGAAAATCCTTAGACGACTACACTACTTGGGAGGTCTTGTGGGAGCACTGAGAACATCCACAGTATGCTCAGAAAAGTTTGTGATGACTATATTTGTAATTGCTTATGCTTATCCGTCAGCAGAGCACTGTATAATTCAGTTTTCAATGTAAAATTTGGTATTGGCCACAATTCTCTATCGATCAGGCCCTACGTTATACCATGGGACCTACTAGGATGCCCCAAAGCTGCAATATCTCGGTTTGCTTCTGAATAGTCCACATTGTTCTCAACATGGTTGTATTGTCATACCCCAAACTCCCGATTTAAAGAAGCCTGAGCAGGCCGACTTTTTCTTTTCTCTCTCTTTTCAAACCGTATAACTTCTCAGGTTTTCGCTTTAGCTGGTTTTTGTGAAGTATCAACGTTATATCTTCTACCAGTCGAGTGGTTCTCGTTCACTCTGCGGCCTTGTAAGTTTTTACTGTTGACTTATAAAACTATAGAAAGGAATAAAACCTTCAGTCCAGGACTACAGGCCACTAAAAGCAGCCTGTTCCAAAACAAAACCTGGAAGAGGCCGGAGAAAGCTTCCGCATTTCCCACCACGGCAAACGGTGGCCGTTTTTTAGATCTGAGGAACGGGTATTTCTGTCGAGAGGAGATAAAACTGCATCGAGCCTCTGCAAGCATGCATGCTAAATGCATTTTGGAAAATGGTTTCTTTATTTGATTGCAATAGCAGATGTCACTTTAGCTCCCTCTACTCTGGCCGCCTTCCTGTGAGTGCGCAGTAATGGTCCCTGGGTAGCTCACCGCTTCCTGAACTCGGCTGGCGGAAGCTTTTCCGCATCCATTTCACTTTGAAGCCGCCGTATCGGTCGCGTAACTCGACTAACAAGGGGGGAAACTTGAAAGGTTATTGTTTCCTGTTGTCTGCAGAACGACTTTATCCCGCCGCCCTCCCCAACCAGCTTCTTCCCAGGCTGACGTCAACTGGCACACAGGGAGTGATGCAGAAGTCTCTGCCGGGCTTAGGACACAGCCTTTTTCGCTTTTGATGAGCAACACGTCAAATCCACCCGTTTAGATTGCGGACTGCATGAGTTGTTTCTTAATCTATATAAACGTGCATGCATATTTGTACGTTTGCGTGTGTGTTTATTGCATAACAGGTGTGCGGTTGGGCGAGCCCGAAAGAGCAAAACGGACAAGCACAGTTGCACCTCATTGCATATTTCTGATTTATCTGAATGATTCAGTACAGCACGTTCTGATAAACCCGCACTCACATCCCATAGGCAGGGGGTAATTGCTATCACCTGCTGGTCTCGAGCCTCATCAGTCTTCTCTCACTGCTGCTTTGAAATCCTTTCCTGCCCTCGTTTTGCCCCCCAGCTCACCTGGTCCAAAGAGGTTATACAGGGACAGGCACTGGATGCACTCAGGCATCTTTTTTTTTTCGCAGCCCTCCCAGCTGGGGATTAAAAGTGAGTTTGCATGCTGCCATATTTAGCTGCCATCATCTTTTTCAGGATGCTCTCCATTAGCATGCAACCGGGGCAGTCTGGCCTGCTGCTTTAAGCCTCTGTGTCTGAGGGGTTGCTGTTGTTTTAGGTGTTCTTTTGAGAAAGTGCTTTGAAAAGGCTTTGATCTGCCGCCCCTTCCTTCTTTCACTCTTCCAATCCCACCCAACGTTTTTTTTTTTTTTTTTTTTAAATCATTATTATTTTTTTTTTTATTCTGAATTCCACTCCATTTATTGCAGCCCCTTGGCCCAGAGGGGGGAGAAACTCTGGAATCCCGCTAATCCCAAGCAGGCGTGGATCAAACGAGCGGATCAGCACTTCTCCGAGGCCCTCGAGACCTCTAGGCCTCGTTGAGGTTTCATGAGCAGCTCGTTCTTCCACTTCTGCACCCCTTGCCAGCCACCGGTCTTCAGCGCCTCGGTTTGTCAGAGCCCGCGTACCTGCATGGTTTCGTCAGAGCCTGTTTGCACTTGGCCACTTCATGTGTCTTTGGCTGATGTGATCGCCGGCGAGTCATTAAAAAACCAAAAGTAAAGGCAGCCCAGAAGAACTGGCGCAAGATCGCTCGGACCACCTCAGCATCAACATAACAGATATTTTTCATTAAATGTGCTGGAGTAGAACCCTCTTCTGGTTATCTTCTCATGTTCCTGCAGCAATGTCATCTGTGAATTTTCACAGCTGTCTGTTTTTCCAGATTCACCCTGAAGACTATTCTTTGTTCCATAAAAATAACTTTTTTTTCACCATATTTTTTTTTAAATGCCGAATTGTGTGTACAAGTCTAAAAATTGTCCTTTATTGTTTTCAAAACTCTTGACAGCTGTAATGAAGAATATTTATAACTTGCAGCCGAAAGCTGCATGTTAAATAAATTCCCATGGTGGGAATTTAATGCTTAATATGTTGGAGAGAATACATTCTCTTACTCATTTAAATTAAAATTGTGTTGTATAAATAATTCTATTTCATTAAAAATGCACGGTCATGTAAATGCATTTGAACCTAAAATTCTAGGACTCTCTGAATTATTAGCAATTAAGGAATTCGCTGGTTTGTTGGGTGGTGGTGGTTGTGGGTGGGTGTTATTGGTGGGTGGTGGTGGTTGTGGGTGTTATTGGTGGTTGGTGGTGGTTGTGGGTGGGTGTTGCTGGTGGTTGTTAGGTGGTGGTTGGTGATAGTCGTGGGTGTTGGTTGGTAATGGTCGTGGGTGTTGGGTGATGGTGATGATAGTCGTGGGTGGTGGTGGTTGTGGCTGGGTGTTAGTGGTTGTTGGTGGTGGGTGTTGCTGGTGGTTGTTAGGTGAAGGTGTTAATTGGTGATAGTCGTGGGTGGTGGTTGGTGATGGTCGTGGGTGTTGGGGGGGGGGGTGGTGATGATGATGATGATGATGATGGTCGTGGTTGGTGATGGTTGCTGGTGGTGCTGGTTGTGGTGGAGGTGGTTGTTGTTGCAGTGGTGTACTCAACATTGAATTTGGCAGATGTTCAAGTAACGTACTTCAGTGTGTTGCAGTTTTACAGTGAGTCTGTTGGTCATCTGCCAAGTTTGTCAGGCGAGGTCTAGTTGCTTATCACAGCCACATTCTCACTTCACAGGATGCGTTTATAGTTTGGGCCGTTCACTACATCAGCTGGTGATAGGGCCCTACAGTGGGTAGCGCTGTTGCCTCACGGCAAGAAGGGCCTGGGTTCAGTTGGGTGACCGGGGACCTTTCTCTGGGGGTTTGCAGTTTCTCCCTGTGTCTGCATGGGTTGCCTCCCACAGTCCAAACCGTGTGTGTGTGTGTGTGTGTGTGTGTGTGTGTGTGTGTGTGTGTGTGTGTGTGTGTGTGTGTGTGTGTGTGTGTGTGTGTGTGTGTGTGTGTGTGTGTGTGTGTGTGTGTGTGTGTGTGTGTGTGTGTGTGTGTGCCCTGTGATGGACTTGCGACCTGTCCAGTGTAAACATGCACTGTTTAAAAGTTTGAGAAATGCTCATCCAACATTGCTGCTGAAATGAAGGGTATTAATAGGGAGTTTGCCCTCCTTTGTGGCAGTAGCAGCCTCTACTCTACTGGGAAGGCTTTACGCTTGAGGATCTGATTGCATTCAGCCACAAGAGCATTAGTGAGGTCAGGTACCAAGTTTCTGGGTCACAAACAGCACTCCAGCTCATCCCAAAGGTACAGAATGAAGCGAAGTCACTTCAGCGAATGCAGATCCACAGCTCCACAGCTGCTGTTCAGTTTTGGTTGTGAAATTATTCTCAGCAATAAACAGCTGCATACGGCAGTTCTTCTCACTTCTTTACACAGGAGACGCTGTAATAAGTTTCTCCTTTTAGTTTTTATGAAAGGCATGACTGCACAGAACAGAATCTCCATGGCATCTTCTCTGGAGAGCCCCATTTTCTTGGGAAAAGCAGTACTGGTGCATATTTCTAGTGGCCAGGTCTAAAGGAATTGTTGATCAATTTTATCTGGATGTTCTCTAGAAATGTGGCACAAAATGACCCATTTGAAGGCTGTCACTCAAAATGACCAATTTTGTTCTTCCAGGCAAGGGAAAGAGTCATCCGATCCCAATTTGCCTGCACCTACCAGGACGATGGGCTGCCCCTGAACCGCATCCTAGAGTTTCCCAGCTCCAGTCAGCTTCCCACCTGTGTGCACCCTGCTCCCAAACGCACAAGCCCTTCACCTGTTATTGCTCCTCCTGAGGAAGAGCCTGAAACTACAAGCACATTCGGTAAGCTCCCAAGCACTGCCTCCAACTTCAAGATGAAAACAAGCTCTAAAATGGCCTGCTTGCATGTTTTATGGCTGTTATACACACAAATACACACATAAGGGAATGCTTCAAGTCCCTCTGACGGCACACTGTCGGAATGATGCCCAGGTCCACCTCCTGAGCCTGTGAGCCAGGGCCTCGAGTTCTGCCCAATCCCTGCTTGGGGACTGGTACTTAAGATCAACCTTTTAAAACAATTCCCTGAACTATAAAACCTGGCCGGCCCCTCGTCTGTAGTAAAAAACCCTAAGAACAAACTCGCACATGGGGTCTCGCTCTCTCTCGCTCTCTCTCGCTCTCTCGTTCTCTCACTCTCTCGCTCTGTGTGTGAAATCAGGCTGTGGTCCACCACATTACATGACAAATGTTCAGCTTCAACCTTGTAAAATAAACACGCTGCCTGTTAAACTGCAGGCTAACGTCAGCAATTTCATCATAACTTCAGTCTCTTCTTTCACCCTCCTCCTTCTTGTCCATTTTTCTTTGTTCAGTCTGATTCCCAAACTTTTTTTCTCTCCTCCCCCCCCCCCCCCACCCCCCCCCCCCCCCCCCCTCCTCTTTGTCCCTTATTCATGTTCTTCAGTGGAAGTGGATCCAGGGGCTGCGAGTTCAGCCCTGGTGCAGCGAAGCGGCAACTCCTGTGTACGAACAGGTGGACCTGCACGGCTCCAAACGGTCACCAAGACCTCCAAAAGGAAACTGGCCAGCAAAGACTGCGTGGAACAAGGAAGCGAGGAGAACCAGCCGCCCCAAAAGAGACCCCCTGCCAAAGCCTCCAACCCTGGGCCGGCGAAGAAGAGCAGCAAAGCTGCTGGCAAGAAGCTCATTGCAGGTCAAGGCAAGCTCACGAGCTTTTTCAGACTGTGATTTAAAGCTTATCTGTGGCGCCTCATCAGCAGATCACAGCGTGTTATTTATTGCCATTTCACTGGTCTAAATGCATTTAAAGTGGAGCGAGCCAAATATGTGTAATCATGTCCCTTGACATGGATTTGCAACACTTTAGATGAGTGCATAAGATTTTTTATTTATTTTTTTTTTTGACCACATTTTTACAGATTTTACTACTGTCTGATTTAACCCCCGTGGAAACATTTTCTGTTTACACAGTGCGTTGAACATCTTTGTGGGCTTTTATAATGTCCATCAATCATATTGCAATAAAGTTACCAACAAAGTCATCGTTTTTTGGCTTTTAATAAAGTTTTATTTAACTTTTTGAACTGTACAGCACTCTTTGTTCTTTATTTGCTTGTAAATACAGAACACAAAACGGTAGTACAGAGCTGAGGACGAGGGACACGGTGAGAAAGAAGCAGCTCCCAGGTTAGCTGTGGTCATCTGAACTGGTCTCAAGCTTGCCAGCAGGGTCGGTACACTCTCCCGATCATGCACCGAAGCACTAAATATAAGCAGAGAACAAAACACTAAAGGTGTTCACCAAGAAATACCAAGATTGTAGTCCAGATGTTTCTGCATCGCTTGTTAACTTTGATTTACCCCAGTCTTCAGGACCCCTACAGGACCACCACTGGGCAGGTCCTATTTGGGTGGTGGATCATTCTCAGCAGTGCAGCGACCCTGATGTCGCGTGTTAGTGTGTGTTGTGCTGGCACAGGGGTTTAACTGTACACTCTATTAGACACACCTGTTTGGTCCACCTTGTAGATGTAAACATGGACACGATAGCTCATCTCTTACGGTTCTTTAATAAAGAAAACGGTTCTTTATAGAACTGAACACTTAAAGAACCCTCTGCATGATTAAAGCATTCTTCAGATTGATGAATCGGCTGCAGATGGTTTTATATATAGAACCTTTTTGAAATGGGTTCTTTTGTTACAATGTCAAGCCTATAGAAGAACACTTAAAAAGGGTTCGAGTGTTTATGGTTCTGTATAGAACCATTTTCATTTCTAAAGAACCCTCAAAGAGCCGCTTTTGTAAGTGTGTAGGTCATCTGTGGTTAGTTTCTGACCACCAAACACTGATGGCAGATGATGTGGTTCTACATACAGTACCAAAAAAGGGTTCTACTGTTACGAGCTTGACATCGTAACAATAGAAGAACGATTTTTGGTGTCGTTTAGAATTTTCATAAAGGCTTTATATAGAACCAGATACATCACGATCTCCATGCAAAGAACCGTTTAAGCACCCTAGTGGTTTATTGAAGGTTCGTCTACTAAGAATCACTGTCTTCACTAAGAACATCCGAGTTTTTAAAGAGGGTAATCCGCATTGTTTTCGAGGCGAAGGACTTAAAGGAATGGCCAGTCTTTTGGGGGGTTAGCCCTCTCCTAACATGGACACTCTTGTACCATCTAAGGAACTGCCAAACTCAATCAGCTGCTCCCAAAGCATGAATAACTAATATTTCCCAAAATCCAACAGTATCTAACGGTCCAAGGCATGAGCACGTAGGGTGCATGTATGAGACAAATGATTTGAGAAGTTTGACGAAGCTCAAGTTGGCTTCTTTGTTTGATTTTTGCACTCCACCTTAAGTGGTGCAGCAGTGATATTCAGGCAGTGATATGTACAGGTCACAGAACGTAACTGCTGTTCCATTTAAGGTGGAACGGGGGCTTCAAGTAAAAGGCTAGTGAATAAGAAGACCGCTTGTGCCTTGTGGAATTTCAGACGTGAAAAAACACTTCGCACTGTGGAGGTCGTGTTAGAAAGCGCGGTTACGCCCAAATAAAAAAAAAGTGAAAAATAATAAGCCACCTACAAATATGTGTACTGAAGGCTCACTGGCCATACCTCCCAAAACTAAGTGGACCAGATCAAATGGCCAGTGAGTGTAGGTGGGTGTGCCTAATAGTGACTACTGAGAGTAGTCTGATTTGATCAAGTGTGTTGCTGATTTGCACGTCGACCCTAAGCCATGGTGCATTTCTTGAGAATTTCACTGTTGTGTTTGAAAGCGGCTCTGCTGCACGGATTTGCCTATTCTCAGCTAAGTAGTAAAACATTCCGCATGTTTGGAAAGCTATACAAACTCTGGTGAGGATCAATGTCATACGTGCTGTCAAAACTTTGAAATCCTATCTTTTCTTTCCTCCGAATGACTCAAAGCGACTGAAGAGAGTGAAACCGCTTTGACGAAACACATCACCCAACCGACGGCACAGCCAAGCCAGGCTACCAGCCACGTTCTAGTACCGCATTCATCAATGAAGCAGGACAGAAAAGTGGGAGAAGGCCTACGTGTACTGTCCAAGTCTCTCCTGGCCATGGAGTTGAGGTCATCTGCATCACGTCGCTCAGCTTTCAGGGTTCCAGCAGGAGCGCGGTCCGTTCTCAACGGAGACAGGAAAGGGAACGCTCGGCCTAAGGTGGAGCTTGGTTCGCTTCTGGCGGCCCCCTTTGATCCCAAATCCTGAGGGAGCAGACCATTTGATCATCAGCAAGCAACACCTACAGGCCTGTTGACCGACCTGCTGACCGACCGCTGCAAGCAATCTCATCTGAGCACAAACCGTTTCCTCTTTAAGGATTTATTGTATGGAAGCTTGTATCATTTTTTTGTTCTTCTAACCACACCTGGAGATGTTTAAAGTTAATTTGGAGAGCCCGCACCCAAAAGCTCCTGACCGGCTCTGGTATGTCGTATTGAGTATGGAACCTCACATGGAAGAAATGGCTCAAATTGCAAAAGAGTTTCCCATGCCTCACTTTTGCCCCCTGTTTTTAACGAGATCACAGTGGCCCCTTTTATTCGTAGCCACGGCTTCCCCCCATGAGCCTGAAGCCTCTCCTCCATTTGATTGTTCCATTACTGCACTGATAACTGTTACAGCATGAGGATCATTCGCCTCTTTCCATGGAGAAACCTTCTCCAGGACCAGGCTTGAGGAGTGGAGCTAAATGTACCCCTATTGGGCAGAATGTCTCAGTCTCTCCACGAGTGCGGATTGTGTGACTACAGCTGTGAAATGTTTGAATATTATACAGAAAAACGATATTTATTTATTGAAGCTCATCAACTGCGAAAAGCTGTAAACGGGCGCACTTAAATTCAGACGTACCGTATGCAGATATAAGGTATATGAACAGAGTTGAGAACACATTTCAGACTTTTACCTGGTTTTGATTTGTGACTGTACCTTAATTAGGTTTATTTCATGAAAAGAAATGACTGAACACTTTGATCGCTACCTAAACAATCATAACTCTACTCAAACTTGACCAAACGTTTCAGTAGTGATTGTTTCCGTAACGACAATTTTAGCTCATTTTGACCTCAAACGCTTAGACAGACGTCGCTTTGAACAGCTGCTCACACAGAAAATCATCACAGTTTTCATTAAAATGCTAAAAAGTGCTGAACTGCAGAAAATATGGTGATTCTTATTGTTCCACACTGATTTTATTTTTTCAGACTTTGGGACACATTTACTTCAAAACAATGAGATCTAACTGCTCACCATGTGGCCATGAGGGCCAGGGATGCAGCCTCACTTCCAGTACACTTTCAGTAGTGGACGATTTTAGCTCATTGTGACCAGAACCCAAGAGCACTAGCCAGTACATGACTAGTAAACACAGCTTTGAAAAGCTGTAAACAAATAAAATCACCATGTTTTTCATTAAAACACAAAGTTCAGAAAATGTTTCGGTAGTGACAATCCTTAATGTTCCACACTGATTTTCAGACTTTGGGATCTTTTCACTTTAAAACGATGGAATCTAACTGCTCACCATGTGGCCATGAGGGCCAGGGATGCAGCCTCACCTCCTGCTCTAAAACTTTGCGTTTCAGTAGTGACATGAAAACGTGCGAGTTTTTTTTTTTTTTTAATACAGGTTTTTGTTAATTAAACTTGGTATAAATCTTTTTTTTATGCACAATTTGAACCTTTATTCAGTAGAACAGTCCATGAAACTCCTGCATTATATGGTGTTGAAAAGTTCCTCACACTCGCACAGCATGGTTTTGAAAAGATTTACAACTCATTGGTGATGCATAAAGTGTGGTAAGACTGAATAATGCTGGATCTTCAGGACACAGGCCTACTCAACAGTCTCCCTCCCTCTCTCTGTGAGGTAGCAGGCTAAAGATAATTACATAAGTAGCCCATATTTGTTTTGGAATAGGCCCACTATGCATCACCAAAACTCTAATCAAAGACAGTTTTCTTATTTTTTTTTTTTTTTATCACTTCCCACGATGAAACTAGGAGGAGGCTAGTGAGTCTGGCGGCTTGAGTCCTTTCATTTGCCATTTAAAACAGCAAGATTAGCTCTAGCTGTGAATTTATAGAGGATGACAGAGAGAAAAGTTTTGTCCTGCTTCAGTTTCATGCATCATCCTGTAGTTATGTGCGCACAAGCTGCTGAGATTGCGTCAGATTTCTCGAGAGTCTTCTGCCCACACAGGCTGTGAGTGGAGCTCTGTTGAAATAAGTCTTGGTAAGTAAGTTTTCCCTGACTGTTGTTAGCGTTTAACCCTGCTAGCCACGTGCATCAATCTCTAAAAACTGAAACTGGACCTATGCAACTCAGCCTGGGCTAACTGCTAACGGTGTGCAGTGCGGCTAGCGCAGCAGTAGCTGATCTCTGTTTTATTTTGATGGATTTATTTATTTATTTATACAACATGGTTTTGAATTTGGGCGGCGCAGTGGCGTGGTGGGTAGCGCTGTGGCCTCACTGCAAGAAGGGCCTGGGTTCGAGTCCCTGGCTGGGTGACCAGGGTCCTCTCTGCGTGGAGTTTGTATGTTCTCCCTGTGGCTGTGTGGGTTTCCTCAGGCATGCAGTCAGGCCAACTGGACATGCTAAATTGCCCCTAGATGTGAGTGTGTATGTCTGGCCTGCGATAGACCGGTGACCTGTCCAGGGTGTATCCTGCCCGATGGTCGCTGGGATAGGCTTCAGCACCCCCCTGCGACCCTGAGGGAGAAGCGGTTTAGTGTGTGTGTGTGTGTGTGTGTGTTGAATTTGGTCATTGCTCAGTCTGGTTACCCCCGAGTTCCCATTACATTTAAGTTTTTTAGGTTTAGCTTAATAAGCCAGTCTGAGGAGCCTTCTTTGTTTTATTTCTTGGTTTAAATAAGTGCTTTAAAGAGCCACTAAAAGGTCCTTTCAGGACAATTTTAGTAGTTCTCTATGACTAAAGTCACGTTTCGTGTTGGACAAGCAATCGTCAACATGTCGGATGATGATGAACGACCTTGTTTCTGCGCTCATTGTCCTTTTTATCAGCCCCACCGACCCCATAGCAGCACTTTGTAGTTCTACAATTACAGACTGTTGTCCTGTTTCTCTGCATTCTTGGCAACATGCTCATGTTCAGGCACTTACATCCCCAATTCCAATGAAGGTGGGAATACGATGATTTGCAAATCCTTTTCAACCTAAATTCAATTGAATACACTACAAAGACAAGATATTTAATGTTCAAACGGATAAACTTTGTTGTTTTTGGCAAATATTCACTCATTTTGAATTTGATGTCTGCAACACGTTCCAAAGAAGTTGGGACAGGGGCGTGTTTACCACTGTGTTACGTCACCTTTCCTTTTAATAACACTCAATAAGCGTTTGGGAACTGAGGGCACTGATTGTTGAAGCTCTGTAGGTGGAATTCTTTCCCATTCTTGCTTGATGTACAGCTTCAGGTGCTCAGCAATCCGGGGTCTCCGCTGTCGTAATTTGCGCTTTATAATGCGCCACACATTTTCAATGAGAGACGACTCTGGACTGCAGGCAGTCCAGTCTAGTACCCGCACTCTTTTACTACGAAGCCACGCTGTTGGAACACGTGCAGAATGTGGCTTGGCATCGTCTTGCTGAAATAAGCAGGACGTCCCTGAAAAAGACGCTGCTTGGATGGCAGCAGATGTTGCTCCAAAACCTGTATGTACCTTTAAGCATTAATGGGGCCTTCACAGATGTGCAAGTTACCCCTGCCATGGGCACTAACACCCCCCCCCACACCATCAGAGAACTTTGCGCTGAGAACAATCCGGACAGTCCTTTTCCTCTTTGGCCCGGAGGACACGACGTCCATGATTTCCAGAAACAGTTTGAAACGTGGACGCGTCAGACCACAGGACACTTTTCCACTCTGCGTCAGTCCATCTCAGATGAGCTCGGCCCAGAGAAGCCGGCGGTGTTTCTGGATGGTGTTGATATCTGGCTTCGCTTTGCATGGCAGAGTTTTAACCTGCACTTGTAGATGGAGCGACGAACTGAGTTCACTGACAGTGGTTTTCCGAAGTGTTCCTGAGCCCATGTGGGAATATCCGTTACAGAATGATGTGGGTTTTTAATGCAGTGCCGCCTGAGGGGTCGAAGGTCACGAGCATTCAGTGCTGGTTTTCTGCCTCGCCGCTTACCTGCAGAGATTTCTCCAGATTCTCTGAATCTTCTGATGATATTATGGACTGTAGATGATGAAATCCCTAAATTCCTTGCAGTTGCACGTTGAGAAACGTTGTTCTTAAACTGTTGGACTATTTGCTCACGCAGTTCTTCACAAAGTAGTGAACCTCGCCCCGTCCCTGCTTGTGAACGACTGAGCCTTTCAGTGATGCTCCCTTTATACCCAATCATGACACTCACCTGTTTCCAATTAACCTGTTCACCTGTGGAATGTTCCAAACAGGTGTTTTTTTGAGCATTCCTCAACTTTCCCAGTCTTTTGTTGCCCCTGTCCCAACTTCTCTCAGAAAGTCTGGTTGCAGCAACCAGTGATGTTCAGCTGGCATTTCATCATCTGGCTGCATTTTATGGTCACAGATTTCAGCCGCAATTGAGCAGATGTTGAGCAGAACCAAAAAGTGCTGGCCTGCACACACAGCTTTTGAACAGTCGTACACACATAAGCGTTTCGGAGTTTTAATGAAAAGTATGGCGATTTTACACAAAATCATGTTTCAGTAGTGACCATTCTTAATATTTCACACTGATTTTCAGACTTCAGGACACATTTACTTCAAAACTATGGGATCTAACTGCTCACCATGTGGGCAGGAATTCTTCTGCTTTAAAATTCTTCGCGTTTCGGTAGTTACGATTTTTTTTTAAGTGACTATTTTTGGTAGTGACTGTTTTGGCTCATTTTGAGCAGAACCTAAAAGTGCTAGCCAGTACATGTGTACCACACACAGCTTTGAACAGCTGTACACACAGAAAATCATCATACTTTTCATTAAAACACAAAGATTTGTAAAAATGTTTCTTTAGTGACAATTTTTAATGTTCCACACTGATTTTTGACTTTTTCTTTAAAACAATGGGATCTAACTGCTCACCATGTGGCCACTAGAGACAGGGATGTAGGCCCACTTCCTTCCCACAGAGTTTTAGTTGTTTTAGTCTTTTTTTTTTTAATAAATAAGAAAAATTAAAGTGGAAAAGCAGCTTTGTTTAGCTATTTTTACTGTTCCAGGTGAAGATACAGTCACCAAGCACTAGCACATGACCGATAACCAGAGGTGGACCAGAATGTAAACTGGAACATTCTGATGTGTTGATGTTGGAAGCTGTAATACTGGGAATATTAGCAGCATGTATGAGACATTACTAACTATAGTTCATCATTTTTTAAATGTATTTATTTTACATAGTTTTCTCATTTTTCTTGACTCCTCTCAATATTCTGTCTAACTGTAGACATTTGTGAGTGTTAGTCATGACATAGCACTTGTCCAGCGGTCAGCAACATGTGACTCTGAAGCTGCTTGCAGCTCTTTTACTGCCCTGTCGTGGCTCCACAGCTGAATCAGATCAGTAGGTAATAATAAAATAATCCTCCTCTACAGTAAAATAAAGCTCTGCTGATCCTTCAACACAGTTTAACAGTAAATGGTCTCAAACGCTGGAGTTAATATAGACTATATCTGCTAATTCACTCTTCAAGCCTGAAGGTTTTTGTCTACAATGCTGGTCACTTAGCAACGCAGACAACAACCTCTCACCAATCTTACCTAGCAGATAAGAAAACAGCAAAGAAAAACGATTTAAGATGAGCATCGATAATTTAGAGACGAATGAACTGATTTGCATTTATAATCACTCCAGGTGGTTTCCAGATACGATTAATCTGCAGCAAAAAACAGGCAAACACTAAAAAGTTGTGTAGCTGAAGTCACTTCTCATTCGCCAGCTTCATTTTCCAAGTTTCCTGTTCCTCCTTAAATGGTCCAGCAGTTACATTCTGGCGCCTCAGGCACCATTTAAGGTGGAACAGGAAAATTCAACCAAGAAACCCTTGATTGAGACGCTGACATCAGCTTTGTGAAAAGTCGATCACTGAGAGACTTTTTAGAAGAAGCTATTCTGCTTTCGCGGAAGAGTTTCCTGCCAGAGAGGCGAGAAAATCAGCTGTAGTTGACCTAAAGCTTAAAACAGAGCAAAGTCTGAGTTTTCGTTTAGATTTTTTAGCCTGTACTAGCACATTAGCACATACTGAGACACATTTACTGCCAAGATAGTTAAATAGACAGTGTGGATCCCAAGGTGGTTTGATTTTTGTTGAAAGGACAAAATAGTTCTTCTTAACGTTTGGGTTGCGACCCCTGTATTAGACACACCATGTCCGAATTTTGAAATGAATAATTGAAAGAAATTCATGGAAAACAGATTTATGACTCGCCAGCGTTGGATGACTGCTGCGTAGCATAGTGCCCTAAACAGCACTGCTACCATAGTAAGAGTACTGTATGATCGCACTGTTTAAATGAGGTAACTTTATTGAGGTACCCAAGGACTCTCATTGGTATTAGTGTAGGGTGCTTGCCCAGGTGGGGGATTGAACCCAGTCTACAGCACAGAAGGCAGAGGTGTTACCCACTATACTATAGACCATCATATGGTGAATTTTGAGACTGGTATGCCGCTCAACCAGCATGACCATGCTGGGTGACCAGCTAAACCAGAATCAGACCAGCACTAGAGTTTATTTGGACAATCTGAACATTCTATCATTATTATTACTACTATTACTATTACTAGTGGTAGTAGCAGTAGTAAAAATAGTGGTTATTTCTATTGGTAGTATACGTAGTAGCACTAGTGGATATATACTTATATACATATGTACATATGTGTGTGTATTATATATTTTGTGCATTGACAAAAAGCAGTGTGACAAATGTCCTCCACCCAGTAGTAGACTTGCCTAGTCTCTCTCACTCATTCATTCATTCATTCATTCATTCTTGACACTCATTGAGGTGACGTGACAAAATACTGACCGTTTCAACACCTGAGTATGTAAACAGATCCTAGCCAATCACAAACAATGTGAAAATATAATATAAAATACATTGCTGAAATGTCCAACTTCAGGATCTGATCATTGTCATCCTACATTCAGCAGCACTACTTACTGAAAGGATGAAGATCCTCTTCATCCCATCTTCATCAGCCAGTCTTCCAGCTATGAGGGGGAGTCTTGAAAGAGCACCGGTCCCCACTGCATTCATTACATCTTCTCCCAGCACTGAACTCAAACTGTTTTGGCCTGTCCTGTCTTCTTCCATTCTGCCTGCGGGCAAAGCGAGGGTTTCGTCACACCTGGCGAAAAGTGCAAGAGCAAAAACAATCAAAGACGGGTTGACCATGATATCAGGACGTGTTCAGCTTCTTTGTAGAATCAGCGCGTGACCTGGTGTCGCCTTTGCCGACTGCTTCCTCGAAACTCCGGCGGCATCTTTTATAGTCCTGGAACTAAAAAGAAATGAGTTGTCCATCATTGGACAGTGGTCTGATAGACGGTATTGACGTTAATGCTTTTCCGCATTTCCTTCTACTATTAATGGAACAGAGCAACTAAGAGGGCTTCAGCTCCCAAAGAGGTGGGTGCCCCATCATAGGGGTCTATTGAGCGGGCCATCATTTGAGCGAGTGTTTTCCACTGTGTACCTGAATTCACTGTTGGTTTATGAATGTCCGGCTTATAACAGTACTTAGAAGAATTGGATGTGGCTGCATCAGAAAGACTGGAAGCAGCTTTCCTTCATCTTCTATGAGCTCTCCAACCTTACTGGTCAAGGAGTCCTGCACTGAGGCCACATTTTAGATAAAGGACTTAGAGAATAATAGAAAATGTGGTGAAAACACATACTGTGAATGGAATGAGAGGCAGCGAGACACCATCATCTATTAAATCAACAAATGCTCTGTCTATTGTATGATGTAATATCCACTTGTACAAAGCCTTGGCTGAGTGACCTGTCATTTTAGGATGAAGTGCACTTTGACCTCTCAGTGTTATGGCTGAGAAGGGACAGGATGATACCTTATGCCTTAGGGGGTGAATTGGGATTTCAGAGCCCTATTTTGTCCACAGGTCCCAACAATGTTTTTCAGTTTATATGGTACTATATGACATTCTCAGCACTGATATCATGAAAACGTTATCTGACAAAGCCTTTAAACTAGCCAAATTAAGTGGGTCGAGCAATAACACCATAATAATGATAAAAACAATAATTCATGTCCATTTTATCTGTAAGCTTGGATCAGCTTTCTCTTGGTGGCAGTGGCGATAGTTTATTCATAGAACTTGTGCGAAACTATTGCCACGTGTTTTATGCCATCCACTCATATTTGCCTCCTAAACTACTGAAAACTCCAGATTTCACACTTAATAATTACTTAACAAACCAATTTAACTCTGTTGTTGTTGCATAGGCTTCTTTACTAAAACCTCATTTACATGGACCAGATACTGAAAGAAGAAATGCTTGATTTTCCTTCCTCTTTACTATCAATTATATCTTGTTATGGAAAACTCATGCCAACTAACAGAAAATCTAGGCTAGTTAGGTTTAAGTCCTAATTTACATATTCATGTAGTGTGCACAGCCAGAAACATTCAATATGTATATGTAGTATAAGCTAACACATGCCTGGATCCACCTTGTAGATGTAAAGTCAGAGACGACAGCTCATCTGCTGCTGCACAGTTTGTGTTGGTCATCCTCTAGTCTTTCATCAGTGGTCACAGGACGCAGTTAGTTGGATTTTTTTGGTTGGTGGACTATCCTCAGTCCGGCAGCGACACTGAGATGTTTAAAAACTCCAGCAACACTGCTGTGACTGATCCACTCACACCAGCACAACACACACTAACACACCACCACCACGTCAGTGTTACTGCAGTGCTGAGAATGATCCACCACCCAAACAGTACCTGCTCTGTGAGGGTCCATGGGGGTCCTGACCACTGAAGAACAGGGTAACAGAGTATCAGAGAAACAGATGGACTACAGTCTGTAACTGTAGAACTACAGAGTGCAGCTATACAGTAAGTGGAGCTGATAAGATGGACAGTGAGCGTAGAAACAATGAGGTGGTCAGAACGTTGCGCCTGATCGATATATGTAAAAATCTAAATGAAGCATCTTAAGCTAAAGCATACTTACATGGTGGACGGCTCCAAGGATGACAACATAACTGAGTTCAATCAGACAGCTGGGATGTACAAAGAGGACATAACATGACAAACTTAAACCAAAACCCAGTCATCCTAGACTAAAGCAAGCTGCCATGGTGAACATAATAAAATGTTTAGGAACATTTATATCTTGCCTTTGATGACTCGATGAAGTAGACATTCGCCTTGGAAATGGGTAGAAAACAACATATCCTACTATATCGGAGAAAGGATTTCATTATTACAGGTGCTCCAGGTACATCTTTTGACTGCAGCTGGAGTTTTAAGTTTGAACACTGGTGCACTGATAAAGAACCGAAGGCTTCAGGCAATGGAGCAACATTTAGCAACATCTGCTAATCAGTGATTGGAGGCATGTGGAAATAAGTCAGAGCTTGGGATTGGTTGACTGGATCTGCCTCGCATGTTCAAGAATGATTCAGAGAGCACAATGATTTTCATTGGCCACAACAGGAGAGAAAACACACACACACACACACACACACACACACACACACACACACACACACACACAAATCAAATTTCATCATCCTAAACAATGCAGTTTAGTAAATATTCTTTCCCTATATGACTAGGTAGGCCTGTAATCAGCCTGGGTAGGCCCAGGCCCCTTATACATATTTACATGATTGTGAAAATTAGTATAATGTTATAGAACATTATAAGGAGGACATGAACATTGAAATATACAACTACTTAAACTTGAGGGGTGGCAAGAACATGTAACTTTAAAGCTTTTTCTGTCAGTGCAGCTTATCACATTGAATAGATGAATGTATTTTGTGAGGATTTTATTGGAAACGATTTACATTTCCATGAAATTCCATTATAGGAACAGCTTTATTTACCATTCACACAAAACAGAGGTCCTAAATCTCTGTTGCCGGCCCAGTTCAGCCCCTGCTTATGTTGCCAAACCAGAAATTATTCAAGTTTTTGTAAGGACTGGTTAGCTTTTAAATTAAGAGGCTTGGCATGTCTGCAGTGTGCAACATATGCAGACAATGTGCGATGTAATGTTAAATAGGGAGACAAATGTTGGTCTTGAGGCTGTTTAATATGGAAACAGAAGTCAACTCTCTCAGGCTCCTCTTCAGTTCTTAGGAAAGCACAAGGGTTATCCTTATTAATATCAATGAAGCTGATGCTCAGGGAAAAAGAAATAGGACATGAATAATAGTTATTGAACTCAGCTGAAGTGATTTTACTTGGAACACTCAGCCTTTATTTTGTGAGTATTTTTGTTGGAGGGAGTGGGCCTCTACTGAAGGACTAAACTGGCCTACGGAGAAATCGGTGTTCCAGGAGCAGTACAACTGAGTTTGAAGCACTCTGTTATTCTAACCTCGCTTTCTCTGTTGCCACTCTCTTCTCTGACGTCTCTTACTCTCCCACTGAAACATCCATAAGCATTTTTCCCAGCACCAGCATACATGCCTAATACTGATATCTTAGCACAAGAAAATAGCCTGCTGAAAATTTCCATCCAGGCTTCATCTGGGTACAAGGAGTTCATTGTATGATCTAATATTTGCATAATTCCCAGAGTTAAAATGGGTAAGATTAAAAAATAGTGTAGTTGCAAGATGACAGTGTGTAGCTAATTTAGCTGATTGAATAACTGACCATATATCCATGCTAGAAAAAACATCATAGGCCAACATATGTTGAGTTTTGAGACTGGTAAACCAAAATCAGACCAGCAATAGAGCACTACAAAACAGCCCAACATGCGTTGAGCTTGACCATGCTGGGTGACCAGCTAAACCAGAATTAGACCAGCACTAGAGTACCATAAACCAGCATAGACATTTACATGTCCAGAGTAACTTACAATTTAATGCTTTACACATGTGGGTGAAAGTAATGTTAGGAGTCTTGCCCAAGGACTCTCATTGGTATTAGTGTAGGGTGCCTCCCCAGGTGGGGGATTGAACCCAGTCTACAGCGCAGAAGGCAGAGGTGTTACCCACTATACTATAGAACATCATATGTTGAATTTTGAGACTGGTATGCCGCTCAACCAGCATGACCATGCTGGGTGACCAGCTAAACCAGAATCAGACCAGCACTAGAGTACCATAAACTGACATAGACCAGCACATTGCTGTTGTCGGAAGAAAACCTTGGATCTTCAAAATGGTAACTTTACAGGAGAAGGAAAAAACCTACTTTACTTGTAATGTAAGTCAATGGAACCAGAGTTTTATCCAAGTCTTTTTGGGCTGTTTCTTTTGGGCCATTCTTCATGAACTTTACACACAATGTACAGAAAAACAGGCTTTTTCAAATTATGTCAAAAACTGAAAAAATGACACAAATGGAGATACAAGGTTTTCTTCTGACAGCAGCGATATGTTGAGGTTTGAGACTGGTAAGCCGGTTAACCAGCATGACCATGCTGGGTGACCAGCTAAACCAGAATTAGACCAGCACTAGAGTACCATAAACCAGCATAGCCCAGCTTAGCTTAAGATGACAGGCTAAGATCTGATCAAGTCTGATTTGATCAAGTCGTTAGCTAAATTTACCACCACTTGGTGAATTATTTCAGATAACGAGTGATTTCTTCACCTGTCTTCACCCATAAATTTGGAAATGTGGCCAGCTAGCTACTGAATCTGTTACCATCAAAAGCTAATCGGCTGGCTTTTCTGGCGGTGTTGCTGCATCTCCCAGAGATCATTGCATGGTAATGATGCCTGGCTAGCCTGCTAGCCAACTGATCTTCAAACACACCAGGTAGACTTTTGATTTATGTTTCATGAAATATTTGCATTATTCATAAACTTTCAAAGAGGTTTGAGCGATCAGACAAGTTTGAACATATTCGGCCTGTTGGCTTGCGAGAAACAGCTTGAAACCTTTCCAGAATTGACAAGTAAGGTTTTTATTCTGTTTGAAAGCGAGCACAAGCTCTAAACGCTTTGCAGATGACATTAGTGCTATCCCTCTGGCGTCTAATGAGAATCCTCTCTTTTGTTTTTTTGTTTGTTTTGTCTACAATGTCTTCTCGCTGCTCAGATGGCTTTTAGCTGAGTTTTTATGTGCTTTGGCAGGCGGAGGGCTTGGTGCACCAACTGAGTTTTTCACCTCAGCAAACGTATCCTTTTACTGCATGAACCAAAGTTACAGACATCCTGTAACTTAAGCATCGCACTCCGATGGAAATCCATTTCTGACCTCTCAGTATTTTGAATGGGAAGTGCCAGAGGTGACACAATATACTCAATGACATCAGAATTACGGTGGACTTATTACTACTCAGTGTCATGATTTTGGACCAGATTCCATGGTCCCATCTTTTGCCTGCAATCTTTGCCAAAGATGGATCCACAATTCCACAATTACATGGCAGTCCAAATGTACAGACATGGAAAAGCAGAGAATTGTCTGTATGAGCGGTTTCTGTAGAGGGTGAAGTTACACTGAATTGAATTCAGTAATCGCGAGCTGGCAGTCTTAAAAAATCAAACTGCATGTGATTAGACATCTTTTGAGGAAGTTGCTCTAAAATAGGACAATCTACAGAGTAGGAACGTTGGAGGGGCCAAACGGCACAACTAAAAACACACAGAAGTGAAAATTAGAGTGCAGTGACTCACCAACAAGATATGTTATGGGTGCACAAATGTAATAAAATGCAATTAATTATTGGCTCCAAGTATAAAGTAAAAGTACTAAAAGAGTAATTCTGGCTCTGATGTCCTGTTATCATTTTTATAACCAGACTGGCTTCATGAACTCATTTCAGGTGAAAGTCCTCCAGCGTCTCTCTTGGTAAACCAGTCTTTTAATAGAACGTCCTTAATTAGTGACGCTGACGTCTATTAAAATGATCAGAAGCACAAAACACTGAAGGTAAACAGTTTCCATCAGGGAGAACCGAGTGGCTCTGAAATCACTTTTTACACACAAGCAAAGTTTCAGTTTCAGATTTATTTACAACTTAGTTCCAAGTTTAAGTTGAATAAAAACTGGCTTTAAACTCAGGATCACAGATGAGCTCCTTTACTATGTTGATCTGTAGGCGTCTGTTCATAAACATAAACCAGCCCAAACTCATTTACTATAAAATGAAATGGTGTTTGTAGAAATTCAGAAAAAAGCCGCGTCAGTCTCGACTGCATATGTGGACATATTTCTATATTGAGCTCTATTTACACAAAGTTAGGTTAGTTCATCATTTATGTTGAACAGACTCTCCCAAAGTTTTACGCTGCTGCGCTGACGTTGAACCGCGTGCTGCACTGGGTCGGTCTGACCAACAGGTCAAAACCAGCTCTAAACAAAGTGACCGCTGGGCCCTGATTGGTGCTCTGGCTTTGCGCTTCTTTCGTTTTGACATGTTACGTTTTTATACACACAGAAACCAAAAGGAACGACAGATTTCTCAAAATGTAGGAGGAAAAAGTCGGATATTAGACTCTGAAATGTAGTGGAGTGAAAGGAAAAAGTCGCCCAGAACGGAGAAACTTCAGTACAGATACACCAAAAATACTAAAGTACAGAAACTAATTACATTTACTCAGTTACTCAGTTACTCAGTTACTGTCCACCACCGCCAGTACTTGAATCCTGAAATCTCAAGGAAATGCCAACTTTAACTTTTAACAGGTCTGTAATATGTGTTTTGCAAGTAAGTTTAACAAACTTTACAGCTATAAAACACGAGTGCCTGGGCACATTGGCTGAAAAGGAAGAAGGAGATTGGTGCTGGGTCCTGGCTAACTAGCTAACTACTCTAACCTATGTTAGTTAGATCCAGAAATGGTGAAAATATACTTTCCTTCCAAAGTATGGACTGAAAAGAAAAGCACTCGTATAGGAGATGATGGGTCCTCATCAGCTCCCAAAGTTACACTGCTTAGTGTTAGCATCTCTGAAGAAGTAGTACTGATCCACTCGTACCAGCACAACACACACTAACACACCACCACCACGTCAGTGTTACTGCAGTGCTGAGAATGACCCACCACCCAAATAGTACCTGCTCTGTGAGGGTCCATGGGGGTCCTGACCACTGAAGAACAGGGTATAAGGGGGCTAACAAAGTATCAGAGAAACACTGTGTCCACTCACTGTCCACTCTATTAGACACTCCTACCTCGTCGGTCCACCTTGTAGATGTAAAATCAGAGTCGAGAGCTCATCTGCTGCTGCACGGTTTGTTGGCTGGATACGTTTGGTTGGTGGACTGTTCTCAGTCCAGCAGCGATATTGGGGTGTTGAAAAACTCCAGGAGCACTGCTGTGTCTGATCCGCTCGTACCAGCACAACACACACTAACACACCACCACCACCACATCAGTGTTACTGCAGTGCTGAGCATGATCCACCACCCAGATAGATGGGGGTCCCTCTGCAGAGCATTGTAAAAGGTTCAATGCTGAAAAAAAAAAAAGCCCGAGTTTATTTTATACCAGAAGCAATGACAAAAGGTTTCACACATGGACTGATTAACACAGGAGTGTTGTCCTATCATCAGCTCGAGTAGTTAGTCCAGCTAGCCAGGTGCCAGCAGCGATCTCTGTCTACCTTCTCAATCAACGCCGCCTTGGCATCGTGCTCATGTTCAGGCAAACTATGCTATACTTGCAAACAGCATAGCTGTGGTGCACAAGTGGTGCAGCTACCGCTTCTGGTGTAAAACGTGCTTAATTTTACAGAGATGTACTTGCAAGAAAAACAACGTGTAGGTAAGAGGGTCATGTGCCCCTCAGCATGGTCAGCAAACCCTTACTCCAACCTTGCGTCCATTGCTGCAGCCTTATCTCCTAGACCTATTTCTGTCTTCCATATTATCACTGTATATTTAAAAGCATGGAATCTCATGATAAGATGGCCTTTGCAAGAACATAATGTCCGCTCCAACAATGACCTCCCTTGCCCCCTGAAATCAAGTGGCTGTGAACAACTGGAGTAGGAGTCCATGATCTTCACTGTATACTACTTAGTGGTGTTCTAAAGAGCTGGGGTCTGTGCTGAGGGGGTCATTGGAGGCTTGAACAGGACCAGAGGACTGGGATGGGGTTGGCTTCTTTGTTGTCCAGAGTGCAGACCATGGTTTCCAGGAACAATGCAGCTGATGAGATGCTCTCCAAGGAAAATATGGGTCTGACATCATGGGTTCTTAAAGCTCGCAGCTGAGCCAACACGCTCTTGCCACAATCAGCACTCAGTGAATTTCCACTGCTGAGGGAAAGAGGGAATGAGAGCTGGGGAATGGGGTGTGAATATTACCCTACTACTTGTGTTAATATCTGATTGTGTGACGGCTCTGGATGTAGTAATTGGACTGGATCTTGCGGCGAGAACACGGTTAGAGTTTTGTTGACGCTTCCCTTGCTAATTTGAAGCGAGTCAGGGAGGACGCGAGGCGTCTGAATCATCGATAGACTTCGCCAAACAATCAGTTATATCGCTGAAAGTGTCTAAACTCCTGATTGCAAGTCATTTAAAACTTGTCTTTGTCCAGATCAGGCTGCGTAAGGAGGGCAGAGCATGTTGTTTCACCACTTAACGCGTCCACTTTTTGTGTTTGGCTCCAGTTAGGGCACAAAGTTAAAGACCCCATGCCTTTTACGATACTAATCAGCACCCTGCTTTATGCAAGTGCAAGCCCACCACTGTGAGGCTTATAACAGATCCCTGGCATTCATTAGCAGTGAAAATATGGTTTTATCCATGTAACACTAATCTTCCCCCCGCCAAAATGACTGTGGGCAAAGCTGGGAAACAGAGAGCACTGAAATAGACCAAATGTCTATTTAAAAGGTCGTTTTAAAGACAATAGTGCATGTAAGTAGAAGAGGCTTGGAGCTTCAGTTTCAGGGTTTAGATCTAGGAACATTGTCCTCAGATGCACTCAGCACTCGGACAACTGCCCTAGACTGTCTGGAGAGGAGGCTGCTACTTGAGTCCTTCGTCTCTTGTATTTCAGAAGCACATTGGACACTGCTGCGCTCAAGTATGTTTTTAATTACCACTGCTACGTTGAACGACCACAATGATGAATGCTTGGTCTTATGCTTGGTGGTGGAGTTTCTTACTATGAAAACTGCACCTATTAAAATGTGACCATACATTGGTGTGCTGGATGAGGGATAGCCTAGAGCCTCTAGGGACTGGCTGCCAGGCTTACATTTCCATTGACTGAAGACGAAGGTGGATGGACGGGGCAGAAATGCCTACCATTCCGATACCGCGTTTTGCTTTCTCATGGTTCCTGATGACCCCAAAACTCTTAATTCTGGATTCTCGTCTCGCTTTTCAGGCTGTCATTTGTCTAATTGGGGCTAATAATCGATTCTGTATTAGTCAGAGGAGGAGATGGATGAAATAAGATTCGGAGTAGCTGGACCAGGTGCCTGCCAGCTGCCTGCTCCACATTTATAAACCATTATGTGTGCTGAAACTGAGCCAGGTGGCCAATTTATCTGTTTAAAAAAAAAAAAAAGGTTTAATTGTTCCACTACATATCCATTAAAAAGTGCTGTCAGCATACAAGAGCTCTGACCTGTCACTGCAGCCTTTCTCTGAAAAGCTGAACAGGCATGGAAAACCAACACTCTGATTTGTTTGCTTTGGTGGAACATGTCATTATTTAGAAAGTATCACTTCATCCTGTTATGACAGTGTAGGTTTTGAATGGTGAAAGGATCTGTGGTCAGAATTTGCCAGGGACATCCTTATCCTTATCCAGACCCCCACCCCCCCCCCCACGCCCACCCCCACCACCCCCCAGTAATTCACTCATTGAGACAGTTTGAATATCGACAAGTGGTTTATTCAGCAGGAATGGTGAAACAATCTGTCACTAATTTCCATATTGTATACAGAAGGCAGTTCAGCACCAGTCATGGAAGCTCACAATTAAAAAGAAAACGAAATTCTCGATGATAAAATCTACACGTCGTGACCAATTCCGTGTTCGTGTCGGTGTCTACAGCTACTCCTTTTATGTGGGAAGTGTTAAAGCATGATAACTGACAACAATAGCATTGCACTGTACAGTTTTTTGAAGCACCATCTCCATCAGTGAGAACCCTTACATTCTCTTAAATGCCAGATTTATGAGACTTTTTTTTTTTTTCTAGAGTCATGAGTTCTGTAATAGCCAGTCAACTTGGGGAATAAGCCTGCCTTATTCCACTTACAGTACAGGTTTAATAGGGCCGAATGGGCACCAAAAACACCCAAGGTAAAAGTAAAATTTGCAACGATCGGGGATTTTAGACTCCCAGATAGTCAAAATCTTTGGTATCGTAGTGAGGAGCTTGTATTTTGCTGCATAGCGTATTTGACTGTGTCAGCCCCAGACATGCTTGCATGTACACATAAGATATGAATATTGTGGCTGAATTGAGGCGACTGAATGGAGCTCTTTCAATATCTTACATTTATTGTCTCTGGTGTCTCTGCTAGCTGACATGACAATGCATTTGTATTTACCCACAAAGATAAAAGTACGAAACACAACAAATGGACTTGAAATTACGCTCTTGATTTTCTTGATCGGCTCTGGAAAGTCTACATGCTGCATAAATATCTGTAAATATCTATAATTTATTGCAAACAGTCCTTTATTGTAAACTACTTATTGTAAATGGAGTAAAATTCTCAAGCGGAATAGTTCACATAATAAAAGCGTACTGAAGCAGCGATTCCCTGGTGGGATCACTCGGGGCGCGTGTTACTTTTTGGAATGAATAATCTGTACGGGTTTCTGACTGAAAACATGACTACAAAGCAAGATTTCGTCCATCAACAAGATACTATTGCATATTAAGTGTGTTTTTCCGTGCCGGTTTGCATGATGACGGCGATGATGGCGTTCATTTCCTGACAAAACGTTGGTTAAGGTTAATAAATATGTGACAGGAAAGGTCAAAAATGCTTCTGAAACAACTCGCATGGTGCAAGGCATCACCTTTGCCAAGGAGATCTATGGCCAGCTGGTCAGCTAATATAGCTTCGTGGTGAGCCAGAAACTGATTCCAAAGAAAGAAGTGGTGAGAAGAAACTCTCAGTGTCTTACGCTTATCTACAATGAGCAAGAGGATAGTCTTGCACCATTTCCTTTCTCGATGCCAATATGTCATGTTCTGTGAAAGTCAGTGCCAAAAATTGACTACGAAAATGCCACGTGTAGGAAAAGCTACACTGGGATGTTTAAAACCGTGATAGTACTGGAATCTCAAAGTTCACAGTGTTTTCTGTCAAGTTATTTGGCATAGGGATCTCTACTGAGTCAAGACAACAATAATTTAAAACGGCAGAGAGAGAGAAAAAAAAAATAAAATAGCAACTAACCGTCTTCGGATCACGACATTAGTATTTTTTTCCCATGCATTCACAGATCTCACACAGCGCACACTACTACCTAACTGAAATACCTTAAAAATCAACAAAAAAAAGAACATTATTAGAATGGTGGCCACAAGGCTGTGCAAAAGGGAAGCCCTCCAACCTTCAGTTTAACAACCCACCCTCCCCAACTCCATCCCCAGGTCTGCTTTCAGCCAAACCCTTGCAATTAACTACAAAATAGCACCATTATACAGTGGGCAGAGTTCTTATATGGTTCTGGTATATGATGCCATCATGTATAATGACAGGAAACAAGAAAAGAAGAATGTGACGGTTAACATAAATAGGAATATTGGTTGATTACACAGTTACAGAGAGGACAGTGCGGTCAATGAGACGTGATCTCAGGTGCGGGAGAGCAATCGCTATGCACGGAGATTGTGAAGACATTTACATTGCGTTCACCATCTCCTGGAGAAGCCCCTTGGACTCTAAGAACTCTAAGAGGCTAAAAAGGTTCACCCGGGTTCTTCCCGACGAACGGCACACGCCTGCATACTGGGGAAAGGTTGGAACCAGTCCGAAGATGTTGAGGGAGCAGGGTTTAGTAGTGCTTGTGTGGGAACTGGTCTTGCACTTACAGATGCACATATAGCCATGATGGATTCGCTAAAATTGATATGTTTGCTCTCCTGTCGACAGCCTGTTATAGGAATTCCCTCGCACCGTGGCCTCTCTGGTGTATGTGGCATAAATGCTTCTGTAAATCTGCCCTTTTCGCTCATGCGGTCTGATGCATGTTATAGCAAAACAGTAATATCTCCTCCTTAAGCTAATAAGATAAATGAATGCAAGTTGTATTGATCATAGTGGTCTTTGTCAAAGTGGCCGTAGTCCATAGCCTTCGGTTAGGCCTTTGTTACAACCCCTTGTTTTCTGGTCTTGCACAAATAAAAGTGTTCGTCATGTGCAGTCATTGATTTTGTCCAGTGAGCGTAACATCTGTATCAACATTTTACCGTCCAGACAGCTCTCCGGTCATTCTGCTTAAGTTTTGGCTCGCCCAAGCCAAAGATATTCATCATCAATGGTAGAGCTTTTGCAATGGCCTGCACAGACAGCATCACTTTATTAAACGGGTAACGGACTGAAGCTTGCTCTGGCTGTAGTTTCTTTTGCACTGGATTTGAATTAATTGAGAAGGATTGTATGTATGTCTTTGCACACCCCCCCCCCCCCAACCCCCCACAGTGACCCCACTGGCTCAAACCAGTGGCCATCCTGCCATCCGACGGTCACAAAGTAGACTTTAAACAGTTTTGGTCAACGGAAAGTATCCAGCAGCTCTTTTGCAAGAAGTTACCCACAACCATGAGTTCAAGAACAGCTATTATTTTACTTTTTTTATCATCTAGTTTTGTTGCTTTGTCAGATTTGTTTTCATCCCTCCCCAGAATGGAATGGCGCAATGTATAAAATAGTCAAATTTTCTCTGTAGTTGCAAGGGGCTTTTGTACATAGAGCTCATCCTGTTTTTTGCTGTTCGAGTGAAGCGCTCCCCTGGAGGACCGAGTAAAGCTGCACTCTCTCCCTCTTCTCTGCTTTGCACTGTCCATCAGCTCCACTTGTCTTTCCGCTGCCGTTCCCTTCGCCGTCCCCTTACATTCTAAAGTTCCTCCCCCCGGCGTTCCCTCGGCTCGAGTTCTTCTGATGAACCTCCTGAAACAGAACGAGAGAGATCGGTGAGAGTTGGAGAGGGCGAGCGAGAGGTGTTACAGACACAAATCAAGGAGGCAGACCCAGAACAGGAAAACAGCTTTGGGGCTGAAGCTTCATCTTCCGTGCCTGTAACAACACAGCTGTTCGGTGGACGGGCTGTTATTTCCTTACAACCACCTCCACTGTCAAAGCAGCACATGCAATATTGTCCTCTGCCGCTGGAAGATTAATATGCATAATTCACGGGAACCAAAAATCCGATGCGGAAGAGCAGGCTGGCACACGATTCGGGGTGCAGAAATCGGAGGTGACGTGAGACCATGACGTATGGGAGCAGGACAGGGCCTACCGGGAGAGTGCCCGCAGGTCTACCACGAAAACCACTTAGCCTGTACTCCTGCTAATGGTTTTCTTTTTCAAGTGGGGTTGTAAAAAGAACTAGGGGAAACATTTAAATGGATGACACCCATTTGGGCAGAGGCAAAGAGAGAGAGCGAGAGAGAGAGAGAGAGAGAGAGAGAGAGAGAGAGAGAGAGGGATACAGTGTGTCCTTGCAGTAGAATGTTCTAGTCATGTCCTTCCAGAGTTGATGTGAGTTACTATACAGTAGTTGGACATTCAGTTCTGCAGAGGTGGACACTGAGTTCCGCGATGTGACTGCCATGCAAGCATTCCTTGAGATACGATCATGCCGATAAAAGGGTGCATGCTTCCAGGAGCAGTCGAATAGTCATATAAATGCTAACGTAGCTGTCATACAATTCTTTTCTCAAACTATTCTTCTCACTGTGGGCGCCCACACGGGGCCGACGTACCTTACACGATGGGTGGCTATGGCCAGACACGGATTTCTGCAGAACAAGAAAATTGCAGTCACTGAGGTCTTGTTGTGTGAAGTTGACCAGAGCTAGCTTTGCGCTGTCGTCGGAAGAAAACCTGGTATCTGATAGTAACTTTACAGGAAAAGGAAAAAACCGACTTTACTTTTAATGTAAGTCAATGGAACCAGAATTTTTTCCAAGTCATTTTGGGCCGTTTCCTGGGGTCCGTTCTTCATGAAATTAACACACGACGTAAAGAACAACAGGAGTTTTCAAATTATGTCAAAAACTGAAAAACGACCGAAATAGAGATACAAGGTTTTCTTCTCACAGCAGCGATTGGTGCGATAAGATAGTGAGAGCTGGTTTCATGTAAAAGACCCTATATGTGCTCTAGCTGTGACATTCGCCTAGTAGAAAAGGAAATAGGAGTGAATTATCAGTCGTGTGACTTAAACCCTGCTAGACAAAATGATGCAGACCAGAATGGCACAGCAAAACTAGCATGTCATCACAAAAAAATATGTATTACTGTTTTGCTACCTTTTTTTTTTTTTCTTTCGAGCCCAGATGATGTCATCCATTTCGTGATGAATGGACCAATAAAAATGCTCCAAAAATATTTGGAATAAAATCTCTTTGCCTGAACTTACATTTAAAGTGAAGAACACCTTTTTTCAGCAGTGATATGTTGTGTTTTGGTTGATGGTCATGCTGGGCGACCACCTTAACCAACACCAGACCAGCATAATCCAGCTTAAACCATAGAATTTATGCTAGTCTGTGCATTTTTCCGGCAGGGAATTCTGTCCTAAAATGCTCAAATACAGTGTAACCTTCAAAATCATACATACATTAACTCCTAACTACCTACAGCCCGCTTAAAGACTTCTAAAGAGAATAAGTGGCATCTTAAAAGAGTTTGCTTGGAATGTTCCTGCAGCATGTTCACGAATTTACGCTCACCTTCTGTGTTTTGGGGACGTCTGTATGCCGCTGCGCTCGTAGAGATCGTGGTGTTTTACCAGATTTGACTGGCGCACAATACATCTCGAGTCGCCGCAGCTCACAGCTCTGGAAGCAGCATTCGTCCACGATGCCACGGTTGTGTGTCCGCCGGGACGGAGGGCCATAACCTGTTGGCTTGCCTGGACAGACGAGAAAGAAATACAGAATCTCCTTAAATCCCCTTCAGGAGGAACATTGGGAGCCATAAATATAGCACACACTTAGAGGGGCAGTAATCTTAAATCTTTGTTTTAAGGACTCTTTTTTCTTAATGGCATGCTAAAATTCCTTTCTTTCCCAATGGCGCACTAGATGGATCCAGCTTTAGCAGCGAGGTCACGCACCTAATCCATTTTAATTCTGGAATTGTACCAACTCATGTAGGATAATAACTGCTTCCAAGGCAAGACAACGCAAAAGGCCGAACCTTTTAGTAGTAAACCATGGCACGCGGCCAGTGCATGGGTGCTATAAAGCTCGGTGCGGCAGCCAGACCGTAGCTCTTATTATTCCGATATACAGACAGCGTTAATGACATGGATTTCTCTAGTGTGAAATTTACAGGGTATCACTTTGCAGGAGCAGACCCTTTCTTGGCAGCTGCTAGCCCGTAAAAAGGTCACAGTCACCCAAATGTTGAGAATATCACGTTCTTCCGTTTCCGACCTGATATCTTTTACCGAGTCTCCGCATGAGGGAAGCCAAGTGCAGCCCCCTGGAGGAGCTCACTCAGTCTGCTGAGGAAACGGCGCTGCTCTACAGACTGCACCTGGCAACCCCACTAACCGCTGACTCGGGAAGAAACACCGCGTGGCAATTCGATTGTCTGCAACACAGTCGCAAAAGACCGCGGTGGAGCGAATACCTGCGACCGCTCTGTGGCAGGGCCTGTGGAATACCTGAAATGACTGTCTTGCTTCTCTAGGTTACATTTGTAGACAAGCAAACACGAAAGAGCCTCGTGAAATTGGCAGGGGTGTCGAATTGACCATCAGTATTTGCTATGGCCCACAGTCTCTAGTATATGGACCTCTCAAATGTCTCAGTCACTTAAGGATTTATGTAAAAGGGGTCCTTGAGGCATTGTACTTGCCTAGTCCCACCCGCACTTCCCCACCGCCACCCTATCGACCCCCTCCTGGTGGCCTTTATAAAATATCCCACTCTCCACTCGCAATTCCCTGCTCAACTAGAGCAATATAGCCCTGATAGGCTTTTCCCTGTTACCAAATAAAATAATAATAATTTAATATGGCATTTACAAGGAGGAAATGCCTTTCCCTTTCAGAGTTAATAGCTCTTGGCTCGTTGGGCTGCCAGCGCTGACAAAGTGCATTAACTTCTGCTCTGCACTTGCTGTATACTGACAACAGTGTTTTGGAAAGAGAGGCACTCTCATTCGGAAACAGATGCATCCCCACGGATTGCAGAACCCTTGGGTGCGCCTCTATGAGTTGACGGGGGCGCTATAAGACGAATGAATGAATGATTGAATGAATGAGCAAGAGAAGAAGGAATGAATGGAAACGTTTTCTGGAAGATGCATCTCCAGTAAGGGTGTAACGATTTCACTTTGCATTGAAAAATCTAATTCGAAACGATGCGCTGCCTCAGTCTCTTGTGCGGGTCTCTCATTTATCATCTTTTGTGGAAGCAACTCGGCATCTTGGTGCAACCAGTCAGGGTATAGTGGGCAGGGAGGGTGAGGGGCTTATGCCACGCACCCACAAATTATAATATTATTCTTTGGGGGTTTATATTTGTTAGTTGGGTGCATAATTAGACTTTGGCAAAGTAATTAACATTTTTAACATACAAAATAACAAATATCTAATTGAATCTTGAGCTCAGACAAGACAATACTGAGCCTGAAGGCCTATGTTAGTGTGCATGCTTGTAAGCTGAGCACAGGGTACAAATTGAGGCACTTTGTAGTTCTACAGTTACAGACTGTAGTCCATCTGTTTCTCTGATACTCTGTTACCCTGTTCTTCAGTGGTCAGGACCCCCATGGACCCTCACAGAGCAGGTACTATTTGGGTGGTGGGTCATTCTCAGCACTGCAGTAACACTGACGTGGTGGTGGTGTGTTAGCGTGTGTTGCGCTGGTCTGAGTGGATCAGACACAGCGGTGCTGGACTGAGAACCAAAAATAGCCAGCATCCTGTGACCACTGATGAAGGACTAGAGGATGACCAACACAAACTGTGCAGCAGCAAATCAGATATAAGTGTCTAATAGAGTGGACAGTGAGTGGACACAGCGTTACTGCAGTGCTGAGGATGACCCACCACCCAAATAATACCTGCTCTGTGGGGGTCCTGACCACTGAAGAATAGTGTGCAATGCATGCAATGTGTGCAGATAAACAGATGGACTACAGTCTGTGATTGTAGAGCTATAAACGTCACCTGATAAACTCGACAATGAGTGTAGATACAAGAAGATGGTTTTAATGTTATGGCTGACCGGTATATATACATATTTGCACACCTGATGCCACAGATATCACACCAGCTGTGGCTGTGGATTATAAAGGTTAGTGGACTACAAATTTAAAAAGCATAAAAAAGTCCATTTGTCCTTGCTGAACAAATATTCTTTGTGTTCTTTGGGGGGAAAAAAGGAGATGTTTCAAGCCCAAGCCTGTGATTATGCATTCAGACAGGTTGTCAGGAGCCAGCAGATTTGCTTTCTGGACGACTTTCTAAACATATCGGAAGTCTCCCAAATTAACGTCCGCTGTTTTCCTCGAAATAAGTCACACAATGCTACCACCCAGGCAGAGAGGAGAGAGAAATCACTGCATGCCCCAACATGCTCAACCATCATTATGAGGAACTTTTCCAGTGAGACATAATGAGCTAAAATTGGTCCCTGAGGTTTCTCAGTGA
This sequence comes from Pygocentrus nattereri, assembly GCF_015220715.1. NCBI lineage: Eukaryota > Metazoa > Chordata > Actinopteri > Characiformes > Serrasalmidae > Pygocentrus > Pygocentrus nattereri. The sequence continues at coordinate 53,551,093 of NC_051211.1, forward strand.
TGCATTTCAAGGGATCACATTGTAATGCCTGTAAACAATGGGCAATTGTTGGAGCGTCGCAAGCGAAAAATGGCAGAAGGACGTCTTACGCTTAGAACCACAGTCAATTGAGGGAATGACAGATGATATGATTGAATGAGCTGTTTTGATGTTTTTCTTGTTTTTGGTTTCTGACATGTGGGGCAGATTAGTTACATCGTTTTTGTGCGTGCGCATGCGTTCATTCTGACCAAGGATATCTCTGTTGGCTTCTTTTACATTTGCTTTTACTACGGATTAAAGGCCGGCTGAGTCGATGTTTCAGTGCAAGGGCTTGAAGTAAACTCTAGATGCTAAACAGTGTAGCAAAGGGAATCAGCCGAGGTCTGAAAAATCTTCAGTGCAAGTAACATGACCACAGTAACAGCTACTTGCACTTGTTGAAATTAATCCCAGGTATTAAGATTGGTTGTACGTTAAGAGAGACAACTAACGATGAGTCAGCGTTTTTCCAACCGATTTTTGGACAGACTGAAACAATCATAAATTGTAAAGTCATTCACAACTCTGGCAGAAAAATCCACACCAGCTGTGAAAGCTGAGCACCACTTTTGGGTGGCTGACTTGGCTAACGTGCTGCTTCTACAGAACAGAGGTGAATCCTACCATTGGGCCCCTTGTTCGAGTCTCAGCTGCAGTGCATGGCCTTGGGTGCGCTCCACATTGTAATTGATGTATCAGTAAGTCAGGGCATCTGCTTGGTCACCCAGACAGTTTTAGGCGGCTTATTCCTCTCCCAGCTGTGTAAAGCTCCAAAAGTGCAAAACAGCTTCCAAAAGGGTCCAAAAGAACAGAAAGCACCATTAATTTCCTCACACTTTTTTGCAAGCTTGCAGTCTTTCAGATTGGTGGTGCTGCTGGGCCGCAGACCCACAAGAACCAGAGTTGGCTAAAGCTTTCTGAAAGTTGCTTCTCGTTGCCTGTGCAGGGCTGCCAAAATATTTCAGACCATTACTCTACTGAACCTGTTTCAGGGTCATGCTCCTCTATGAGCCAAAACATAGCAGAGTGGTGGGCCTGCATGCAGCAGCCCGGACGTTGAGTTGACTGGGCACTGCACGGCATGCATGGTCTATACCGTTCTGACGGGCTTCTGGAAGAAGCATCCCAATCCCTATTCCAGAGTGGCACAGTTAGGAGCTGAATTTTACTGCCTCGCTGTGGTTAATAAAAAACAGTGGATTCTTGGACCAGGCATGAGTACACTGCCTGTGGAGTGTCAGGGAGTTTATGGTGCATCTGGGACCACAAAAGCTGCTATAGACCTGGAAACTACCTCTTTATCACTGGCACCACAAAAGCTTTATAGCCAAAGAAAATCCCTTCCCACTTTCTGACACTCTGCCACGATTTCTTATGCAATTTGAGTCCAGTGCTTTTGGGGCGACTGTAGATCAGTCGCTTACGTCTGCATCCTGAGGCTATGGCAGCAATCAGAAGGACCAAGAACGCCACAAACGTGAAGTCTTTAACAAGTGCGTCATGGTTTAGCAGCTCAGTTTATGGAGACTATTAACCGTCAATTATGATTCTCGACAGTGAGGACAAAATCCAAGTCTGGGTGTTTTCACTGGCTTAAGCCGCTCATCTTGGCGGACCCGCGGCTCGGCCTTTGATGAGACACCTCTTTGTTCGCTTCACCCCGTGACTCAAAGTGTTCATTTCGGGCCTAGCATGAAAAATGACACCTTCGCTTTTTTCACGGAATAGAGGCGCACACAGGAGGTCTTTATGCGGTGCTTTCTGCTCAAGTTCAGAGTATGGCTAGGAGGAGGAGGAGGAGGAGAAGGAGGGGGGGGGGGGCAAAGGGGGCATCCTAATCATCTTGTAATCCCCCATAATCCCCTGCTGCTCTGGGACAAGAGCCGAATCTGTGAGTGTGTGTGAGTGTGAGTGGGTGGGTGATTTGCTGTTTACACGTTTCCTCTTCCTTGCTGCGGTTGTTTCCAAGATAACGGCGAACAAGGCTGGAAAAAGAAATCGTTCCTTACTGCATATGTCCTGGCCTCCTTTATGTGTAGCTAGTGGCTACTTCTTTGATCCAGTGCCATCAACGGCTTGTCGCTACTATTTTATTTTATTGACTAATAAAATAGTCACCCTTCATTTTTTACTCCGATGGAAATTTCCACTTTCTCCTGGCCTAAAAAAAATGAGGATGTGGGGCATATCTGGAGGAGTGCGATGGTGGAAATCTCAGACCTGCTCCCTTGAACTCGAGAAGAAAGAAAATATCAATTCAACGATCTCTAAATCCGGAGGTCCTTTTATTAAAGAGTTCAGGTTTGTTGTTTTGAATGAGCACCAAAGAGCCCCCCCCACCCCACCCCCCCACACCAAAACCCACACTTCTGATGATCTTGATGTCTCTTCCCAAGATCCTCTCTCCAATCCTCAAACAGCAGACCATCAAAGATGAGTCTTCTTGCTTAGATATTACAAAGACAACTGAGAATTTCTAGGTCAGGCTAATAATTGGAAAAACTGACTACTTCGTGGACCTCTACTTCCCTTCTCTTCTGCTTCTCTCTCTCTCTCTCTGCTTCTCTCTTTCTCAAGGCAGCATTCTGTTTCAATAAACACTTTTTTTTCTTTAGGGTAATATTTCTCTTTTCTTTCAAGGGACTCATGAAACTCAAGGAGCTACTGCCTTCCTGACATGAATCAAATGGACTGGTACATGTATGGAATGGCCAATATCACTGCATTAGTGTCAGTGGACAGATTGCTATCATGGACCTGCCAAATTCAACATAGCAGGTTGCTTGCACGTGTGAGCGTATGTGTGAGAGACGAGGAGAGCGCATTGATGGAGAATGAGGGCTGGGGGTGACCACAAAGCAAACCAAGCTGTCACTCACTCCCAGGTGTAAGAACGAACACACCGAAGATGGATTCTCCAGATATTATTCCACACGAGTCACTGCCACACACATGGAGACACATACTTTCCACTGAGGCTGCAGCGTTTAGTCTACCTTATCTACGTTTCAGGATCAATGTGTTTCTCGCTTAAAGGAATATTCCGGAATTTTTCTAAAGTTGCTTAAGATTTTGGCGCATCCATTCCGCTTCCATGGCAACCATGGGGCTCTGAACAACACGGCAGCATTGCTGATGTAACTCTAATATTTGTGCTATTTTTTTCATCTTGAGATAAAGATCAAAATGTAGGTAATGACTGATAATGACTATCCTGGGATTATTCTACTGTTTCATGCACATTACCTTATGTAAGTAGTGAAGGGTCTCTGTGCATTGCTTAACTACTTCAGCCCCTTCCTTCTCTTCAGCTGCAGGAACTCATAGTCGAAGCTAAGAAATGGTACAACCCCAATTCCAATGAAGTTGGGACTAAATAAAAACAGAATACGATGATTTGCAAATCCTTTTCAACCTACAATCAGTTGAATACACTACAAAGACGAGATATTTAATGTTCATACGGATAAACTTTATTGTTTTTTGCAAATATTCACTCATTTTGAATTTGATGCCTGCAACACGTTCCAAAGAAGTTGGGACAGGGGCAACAAAAGACTGGGAAAGTTGAGGAATGCTCAAAAAACACCTGTTTGGAACATTTCACAGGTGAACAGGTTAATTGGAAACAGGTGAGTGTCATGATTGGGTATTAAGGGAGCATCCCTGAAAGGCTCAGTCGTTCACAAGCAAGGACGGGGCGAGATTCACTACTTTGTGAAGAACTGCGTGAGCAAATAGTCCAACAGTTTAAGAACAACGTTTCTCAACGTGCAACTGCAGGAATTTAGGGATTTCATCATCTACAGTCCATAATATCATCAAAAGATTCAGAGAATCTGGAGAAATCTCTGCAGGTAAGCGGCAAGGCAGAAAACCAACATTGAATGCCCGTGACCTTCGATCCCTCAGGCGGCACTGCATTAAAAACCCACATCATTCTGTAATGGATATTCCGACATGGACTCAGGAACACTTCGGAAAACCACTGTCAGTGAACTCGCTCCATCTACAAGTGCAGGTTAAAACTCTGCCATGCAAAGCGAAGCCAGATATCAACAACACCCAGAAACGCCGCCGGCTTCTCTGGGCCGAGCTCATCTGAGATGGACTGATGCAGAGTGGAAAAGTGTCCTGTGGTCTGACGCGTCCACATTTCACACTGTTTTTGGAAATCATGAACGTCGTGTCCTCCGGGCCAAAGAGGAAAAGGACTGTGGGGATTGTTATCAGCGCAAAGTTCAAAAGCCAGCATCTCTGATGGTGTGGGGGGGTGTTAGTGCCCATGGCAGGGGTAACTGGCACATCTGTGAAGGCACCATTAATGCTTAAAGGTACATACAGGTTTTGGAGCAACATCTGCTGCCATCCAAGCAGCGTCTTTTTCAGGGACGTCCTGCTTATTTCAGCAAGACGATGCCAAGCCACATTCTGCACGTGTTACAACAGCGTGGCTTCGTAGTAAAAGAGTGCGGGTACTAGACTGGCCTGCCTGCAGTCCAGACCATCTCCCACTGAAAATGTGTGGCACATTATGAAGCGCAAAATACGACAGCGGAGCCCCCGGACTGCTGAGCAGCTGAAGCTGGACATCAAGCAGGAATGGGAAAGAATTCCACCTACAAAGCTTCAACAATCAGTGTCCTCAGTTCCCAAACGCTTATTGAGTGTTGTTAAAAGGAAAGGTGATGTAACACAGTGGGAAACACGCCCCTGTCCCAACTTCTTTGGATGTGTTGCAGGCATCAAATTCAAAATGAGTGAATATTTGCAAAAAACAATTAAATTTATCCGTTTGAACATTAAATATCTCGTCTTTGTAGTGTATTCAATTGATTATAGGTTGAAAAGGATTTGCAAATCATCATATTCTGTTTTTATTTATGTTTTACACAACGTCCCACCTTCATTGGAATTGGGGTTGTAAATTAGGGGTCCCAAAACTTTGGGTAAATACACATTTGTGGACATTAGTTGCTTTCAAGTCACCCATCACTGCCACACTCATACAATGTCTAAATTCCACAGAAAAACACTGACCACTTAGAATGAGAGGCCCTGGAGAGCTGCACATGAGGCTAAGGTCACCATGCCCAATACCAAACATCTGCTAGAGAGGTACAAAGCCCCCCAGCATTGGGCTATAGAGCAGTGGAGCTGTGTTCTCTACTGTTAGGATAAGTTGGAGTGGCATTTCTGATCCAGAACTAGAAATATTAATCCCTGGAAAGCTGGGACACTATATGAAAGCCTTGATTTGTAAACCCCCTTTGACCTGTATTTAACCAAAAACAATACAAATACAAAATCATGTTTCATCTACTATCAACTTTTTTTTGTTTGTTTATAAGTATGCACCCATTATGAAACTGACACCTGTAACACATTCCAAAAAGTTGGCACAGGCAAATTAATAACTACAAATGTGGTGAGATGCTCAAAAAACCATCTTAAACAGGTGATGCATGCTTGGGAATAAAAGGAATATCCAAGAAAGGCCGAGTCCTTTAAAAGCAAGTTAAGACTGTACAGCGGAAGCCATATGACAACAAAGGCCAGAAACACAGTTGACTTCTCTGATTTTGCACTGCTCAGTGATAACATGTGTAGTGGTCTTTCAAATTATTCATAGAAATAAAAGACATTGTGTTCTCTGGGTCAATGAGGTAAAGGTCCCACCAGATTGTTACCAGTGTAAAGTTAAAAAAGCCAGGGCCTGCAATTGTATGGGGGCGGTGCGGGGTGTTAGTGGGTAACTTGCATATCTGTGAGGGCTTTTTTTTTAATGCCTAAACATTTATACACCTTTAGAGGCTGCCTTTTAGACAACGTCTTTTTCAGGGAAGACAAACTCCTTGACTTCAGACAAAACAATGAGCAGGTGAATGCTGGCTTGCATCACATACTTAGTGTAAGGAATTAAATTAGCCATTTACATAGCTAAACTGATTTAGCTCTGGTTTCTCTCTCTTTGAATGAAGATAAACACAAGCAACTCTCTGCTGTATGATGGAACCATGACTCAGAGGACAATGTGTCTATGATAGCAAGACCATTTTGGTTAAATGACTGAATTCCTGAAAATGTAATTCTTATGTAAACAATACTTTTTGAATGTAACACGTTAAGAATATCATCGTAAGTAGTCATATCAAAACATACATTACATTTGGGCCCATTGGTGGTAAATAACTGATATAGCTTACTTTCTGCTACCTTGAACTAAATCTCCCATGCACTAAAGTCTTCTAATATGGTCTGCCTTATGGTGCTAGTAACTGATTCTAAAGATCCTAAAGATATTTGACCTGATCACTGACCAAAGTCAGATTTAAAAAAGCTAGTAAAGTCAAGAAAAATCTGTCTTCTCTGCCTGATCAGGACTTTAGAAGCCATTTCTGCCAGTGTCTGCTTTTCTTTTCTGGTAGACGTAGATCTTTGAATGAGATAATGGACTTATGTTCAGCTGGGAGTTATTGTAGTAGCCGTGATGGTGAAGACGGTTATGCTTGCCAACAAACCGCTCTCACTGTCTTTGAGCAAGATACAGCCATTTACACTGATTAAAAACATGAACAGCCAATTCTTTTTGAAAACTGAGAAAATAGCCATTAGAAATTGGCTAGGTTGGGTCTCTTATTCAGCATGGGGATTTCTATCCATCAGTTTCATATTATCGCTATTAGATGATTGTTTGCTGAGCTTACAGCACCTCCCATGCTTGTATGCACTGTTCATATTCACAATCAGAGTCATGCAATCAGCTGGAACAGACAGTACACGGTACATGATAATCTATATAGAGGAAATTTATGCTTAAATGCATTTTCTCATATGAGTAATGCTAACACTGTTCTTATAAAGTCAGTAACTGTAATGTGAATACAAGGATTTTACAGGCCCTGGGGCCCACTGGCACGCCCAAAGTTATATTACACACATTTTATAACCTATGAATAGCTCCATTAGTTAGCATTGAGGTCCCTGTAGTTACTGAATAATAAGCCTTTATATGAAATAAACCTGGATTTTTAAGGGATTAAACTACCTAATTACAGGGAAAAGTAATTCCCTAACTGTAACGCATTACTTTGTACCACGTTCACTCCAACATTGATCCCACACAACTCAAGTCTAACCAAGTAAAAAAGGGCAAAAAACTCAATTTAAAATGACAATAAATGCCATTGGCAGATAATAGTACATTTTTGCAGGACACGTGGAAAAAATATGAATAAAATTAATGAACCTCCTCTTTAAACAATAATGAAGCTATCTCCATGACCTGAGGGTGTGAGTGTGTGTGGGGGTCCCATGTTAACAGGTACCGAGATTAGTGTGTGAGTAGCACAGTCTAGGCTTTGGATTCGGCCTCAGTCTATCAGCACTATACGAGATGGTCACATGCTTATGGCTGGACAAGTTCCTGACCTGGTTTAGTTATTAAGTCGGGGCTCTAGGTTTTTTGTGCTGCGGTCCTATCCCACTCTTTTCAGCATGTGGTAATGATGCAACAATTTCACAGAAAGTTCAGATTACCGTAAATGTGTTTGCTTTGGACTCGATTCAGACAAAAACAAACCCTCGGTCATCGATAGGCCATAAAGGATCTGGCTGACTCCTTTTTTTTTTGACCACCAAAAGCCCCAGTGCTGTTGACAGAAAAGTAACTTCCCTTTTCCGTTTGAACTTCATTGAGCTTTGCCTTCTTTTTTCATTAGGCCTGGGAAATGAATCTCTTTAGTACCTGTGTATTTCCACTTGTCAAAATATTAAGCCGTGTGTCAAGATCGTGGCCTAAAACATTCACACCTCCTCAATTCATTCAGTTCATAAATTTATCATCAGGTGCTTAAAAATGTTCAGCACTGAACAACTACTAGGGAAGTCTTTAAGGGTCTCAAGTCAGACATAATTTATTCCGCTGTCACCTGGCAGCATGCTAACGTCAATGGAACATTTGATTTTATTGTCATTCCGCTAACATTTGCTTCAGTTTCTGATTTCCCTTTTTTACTGTGAGCGTATATGGATTTTTTTCTGAGAACCGGTGACAAGGCTTGTAGTAATGTGTTGTAATCTGTAGGTGGCAGCAGCTTTGAAACCACTATGAGTCTTAAAGCCTTTTGGTAAATTAACTGCTCACAGTATGTACACAACACTGACCATGCACGAGTTGGGACCATGCCTTCAGCGTACGTGATAGTATGAGGGGAGACTGATTGAGGGAGGCGAGAGAACTCTGAGAACTTGGGCTGGGGGTCTGGGCAGCTTCTGCATTGAGTTAGAAGACCAGATCCACCGTCCCCATTTTTGAACTGTGGTAGGAGTAACATGGGACTAATGAACAGGGAGGAGATGGGGTGGTGGTGGGGAGTGCAAACACTTCACTACGGGAAATGGAAGGTTTCAGGTCATCCCCCCAAATTCCAGCTGCTCTGGAACTCCATTTAGTTCCAGTTAAGCAAAATGTGCTGATTTTGCAGCGTGACAAAAAAACTACACTTTTAAAAAGATTGTTCTTGAAGAGTTCTTCTCAAGAATCATGAGTTATCTATAAAACCAATTCAGGGTGTTGTATATGGCTCTGTATGGAACATTTTTGAAAACAGTTGCAACCTTGACATCATAACAGTAGAAGAACCCTTTCCGGTGCTATATAGAACCATGTACAACACATTCTCCATCTGTCCGAAGAACCGTTTCACCATTCACTGTTTCACCATGCAAAGAAAAACTGAAGCAAGCAATGGTTCTATACACACCTAATGGTTCTACCTTCACTGAAGAACACTTGACCAATCATCTTTTCTAAGACTGTATGTTCCCATTTAAAAGTACAGGCTTTTGCACAAGGAACCGGGATGCATCGTGTTTTGGTATAATATTTTAGTCATTCCAAAGTCTGTTATTATGGTCCTAAAACTCACCCTTCATGCTGCAGTGATTACTAATGGGGTTTTCAATAGATGCACCAGATTGGCTCCTTAAAGGAAATCATAATACGGCCCTGTGACCCGAAGGTTGCCAGTTCGATGCCCAGTGCCGACAGTCCATGAGCAAGACACCTAACCCAACTGCTCCCTGGGTGTTGTGGATAGGGCTGCCCCCCTATTGTGCTCACTGCCCCCTAGTGTGTGTGTGCTCACTAGTGTGTATGTGGTGTTTCACTTTATGGATGGGTTAACTGCGGAGGTGAAATTTCCCCGTTTGTGAGATTAAAAAGTGTCACTTATTACTGGTTAATATTAAAAGCAAGGATTTTGTTTGCTATCTTGTTGCTTTTAAATGGTAAATTACGTAACATATCTTGTTTAATATAATGAGCAAAATGAACTAACAGTGTAAAAAAAGCTCAACTTCCACCCCTAAAAGCCCAGGACTTTTACTTACTAAGGCTTATTATTCAGTAACTACAGGCACTTCAATGCGGACTGGCTGAGCTATTCTTAGGTTATAGAAGTGTATAATAAAACTTTGGGCCCTGACCAGTCCAGCGTTAGCATCTGAATCCAGATTAAGCGAAACTGCTCTGATTGCCTGTGGCTATCAAACATGAAGAGATGTCTTGCCTCTTCCTTGAACACCCACTAAACGTGGCTTGTCTTTCTAGCATAAGACAGTGAAGCATCAGCCACAGAAGCTGTTTCACTTACAATGCTGTACTTTACATCGCTGTGTATGGAAACACCTGCACACTCACATGATTTGTGAGACCTGGCCGGTTATTTGCTAGAAGAAATGTCTAACTTGAGTTTCCCTCAGCATGGGAGAGGTATTTCTGAGGTATTAAGAGTAACTAGTCACACTCCTGCTGTATTTTCCATAGGTGTGGTACACAAGTGCAGCTCATAAGAGAGAAACACTGTAACTTCAGAACAAACCGTTCTGCAGTTTGTAATATTAGTTCAGACCCTTTTTCAATCTTTGGAACGATCTATCACTCACAGTTCCTTGCATAATATTACATCTTGCACCTGTCTTACATTTCAATACGATACAAACTGTCCTAGAACAGAATTCCAGTGACTCCCAGTCCAGTCATTGATTAATCTTTGCCACAGTTTTTGTTCCATTCTAGCAGTCAGGCTTCTACATCCACTGATTAGCTGAATCAGGTGGAAGCAGAAATGGACAACATGCATGTATGGCCATTGCACTACTTAGTGAACCTAGACAGGGTCCAGTTCTACAGTCTGGACCTCTAGTTGTTCCTGAGTGGGAGAACACCTCAGTGATCACCTCAGTCCAAGGCCAGCCTCCATTCTTTCAATGGAAAAAGGGAGATTTAAGCCTTGGAACCGAAGTAAAAGTATTTCTTTGGGTGGCTCGCTGTTTTCTACTGGAAAATGTTCCATATAATAGTTACTTTCTCTCCCCTCAATCATTCACTGACTGTCAGCACAATTTGAGCCCCATCCTGTGAGAAGCTGAGCTGCATGCGAGTACAAGCATCGATCTATTCTTCCTTTATTTTCTAACGTTCCTCTTTGCCTTTGAACATCCTGTTATGACATACGAGTGCATCAGTTTCCTCAAAGCAAAGTAGTGCTGAGGTTGTCTTAACCATCAGAGGATAATCCACACCAGTTGGCACCAACCCTGATCCTACAGATCTACCTTCCTGCAGAGTCCTGTTCCATCAACAATCTGCCACACCAGCCCAGCAAATGAACTTCCTGCAGAGTTTAGTTCTAACCTGTATCCAGCTGCCCCACCCCTTATTTAACTCTAATGCATCAGATCCACCCAATCAGGGACTTGGGAAGAGGTTGATAAGCTGGAGCGGGTGCGGCAAATTGTGGTTGGAATCAGGATTTACAGGAAGTTAGATCTCCAGGACCAGGGTTGGAGACCGCTGACCTAATCTCTCTGGAAAGGTTGGTGACATTCTCCAGGTGCCAAAAAGGGTGCTTTGGAATGATGGCACTGAAGAGTGGTCACCAACCCTGGTCCTGGAGATCACCCTTCTGCAGAGTCTTATTCCAACCACAAACTGTTACACATTCTCCAGCTAACTGGGGCAGTCTTGGACTGGAGGTTAGGGAACCATCCCTGTGACCAGAAGGTCGCCGGTTTGATCTGACATCTTGTGACTGAAGTAACCCCAAGCTGCTCCCCGGGTGCTGCGGATAGGGCTGCCCACCACTCCGGGCAAGTGTGCTCACTGCCCTCTAGTGTGTGTGCTCACTAGTGTGTATGTGGTGTTTCACTGCACGGACGGGTTAAGCGCCGAGGTGAAATTTCCCCATTGTAGGACTAATAAGGGTCACCTAATCTAAATTAATCACTTAATTAATTGAGTTTTTCATACGTTTTCAATTGGCTGGATCATTTGTATTCAGAATTAGGTAAAGCAGCTGCAGGTAGGAACTAAACTCCTCAGCAAAATTTATCTCCAAGATGAGGCTGGTGACACTCTACAGGTTCCAACAAAGGTTCTTTGAAGTGAAGCCATTGAGCATCAACCAAGGTCTTGATACCTTCTAATGGAGTCTAGTTCCAACTACAAATTGTCCAACCTCGCCCCAACTTTAAAAAAAAAAGTTCTTCAGACATTCTTGATTGGCTGATGCATTAACACTAAGTGGGGTCTTAAGTGCTAGTGGGTCTTAAACTGTGCAGGAAAGTAGATCTTCAGTAAACTGATCACTGCCATAGAAGAGACACTTTTGGTGACCATTTTTGTGAGTGATAATTGAAGTTCCACAGAATGTCAAGGTTGAATTTTCTTCTAGAGAATCATACAAGCCAAGAACCATTTGAGTCATTATGACTGGTCCTGGAGATCTATCTGCAGAGCCTAGTTCCAACCACAATTTCCCATACTTGCTCCAGCTAATTAATCTCTTCCCCAGCCCCTAATTGGCTGGATCAGATGTATTAGAGTTAAGCACAGGGTTGGGCAGCTTATAGGATACAGGTTGGAACCAAACTCTGGAGGAAGGTCTCCAGGACCAGGGTTGGAGATCACTGCCATAGAGTCTAGTTTCAATCACAGTCTGTCACACCTGCTCCAGGTAACTGCCATCTTCAGAAGGCTTTGACTGGTTAGAACTAAACTCTGCAAGACAGAAGCTCTCCAGGATGAGTGTTGGTGAGAACATCGTGTTAACTATAGGAAGAGCAGCAGCATCCAGCCCTGGTCGTGGAGGACCTTCCTGCAGAGTTTAGTTCCAGCTTGTGTCCAGTCAGCTGCCCTCCCCCTTAATGAACTCTAATACATCTGATCCAGCCAATCAGGGGCTTGGGAAGAGTTTGATTAGCTGAAAGCAGATCTCCAGGACCAGGGTTGGAGACCCTGAATTAGAAGGTGGCTCGAGTAGCATTCCCTATTCCTTTCATTCTCTCTGGATCTGCAGCTCACTAAACATTTACTGGCGTTTGAATGCCATGAGTACCAAACGAGCAGCAGGGCAAACGAAGGACGAGGAAAGAGGAAGCAGTTTGGAAAGAAAGTGGAAAGCAAGGAATTTATTTATGAGGCTCCCATTAGTGCTTTGGGGAAGGAGAGAGAGGAGAGAGAGGAGAGGGGAGAGGGGAGAGGGGTAAAAGGGGGGAGGGGAGTGCAAGAGCAGCGAAGCCTTTAT